>NW_019416496.1:1090459-1119425 GCF_000390285.2 Anoplophora glabripennis | reverse complement strand
TACTTTCAGTCTAGATTAAATACACCGTTAACTAATCGATCTATAAATTAATCCCAGTAAACTAACTCAAGTTTAAAGGATATTGGGTACTTTACGGTTTTTTCAAACACTAGGTTAGGTAAACTGGGTTTGAATTAGGATAGTAGGAAAGACGTACGTCGTACACAAATTTTAAATTTTATGTTATGATGCATGTCATATGTCATACATTCCTTGTCAAATCTACGATTTTTTAATTACTTTTGCGGTGTGTGTTGAGCTATAAAATGGATAACAAGAAAAAAAGGAGAACAAACTTTACTTAAGGACCCTATTCAGATTGCAAGAAGAAGAACAAAAAATAAAAATAGAAATATTGAAATCCGAACTGAATATGAAACTTAAACAAAGTTTGGGGCTATCTTAATTCTCATTAATAATAAATTATACACAAATCACGTGTTACTTTTGTGATAAGTAAATTATAATATAGTAATGTTAAGGGTTACATCATGTTATTATTAGCCGTTTTAAAACCGAATCTGGTATAAGATTCATATTTAACTTTTGGTAAATAAATTTTTCAAATTGACGTCTTATTTCATAGACAATATGTATAACAGTGATTGGATAACCACAAAGTAATACTTATAAAACAAAAACAGAAACACATATTTATTATACATCTAATGGTTTAATTAACAAGAAAAATAGCAAATATAAATAACTTAAGGTAGTGGAAGCAAGATTGTCCTGACAGTGTTTTTGATAAACCGAAATCTATTAAAAAATTGTTCTTCTGTACACTTTTCAAAATGGTTTATGCGTGTTTTTACTTCATATGTACGCAAATTATTCACGTAGTTTATCATTTCTTCATCGTTATCATCGAATAGCTCCTCCAATTCATTCAAATCCATTATTTTTAAAAACGTCAGTTATGTCAAAAGTATCAAAACCACGTTAATCAGGCGGTAATCGCGGATAGATGCTCCGATTAAATTTAACTACGGACACGCCCACTTTAACTCCTGGTTAATGGTTGACAGTGTTTGAAAGTAACCGAAACGAAGGGTTAAAGTTTAACCGAGGTTTATATTTATCTAATCTAGACTGAAAGTACCGGCCCTAATTGTGTTTTCCTAGCAGTTTCCTTAATTATTTTATGGTTTGTGGTTTCCGAGTATGTCATTTGCCACAGAAACTATAGATGGCGTACTCTGCTGCTGCTGCCAACAGAATATACATAATAAAACCCTCTTATTTAGTTACTCATATGTGTATAAATAAGAAACGATTTTGTTCGTCGCATCGAGTACAATGGGTCAAATACGTCAGATAATTAACAAACAACCACCCAATTTACAGCAACGCGAGTCAATAATAGTCATTAGACACGTGTTAATAGTAATGTTAATCCGGAAATTACATGAATATCAATAGTTTGCTCATAATCAATACTGGGAACGTGACTAACATACAGCTTCTGCTCGGGTCAGCTATACACACACATACACGCAGTGAAACAGACGTGGTTTTTGCGACCACTGTATCAGCGGGAAGTCCAGCTGCAATTTCAGGATAGTCTGGCGACTTTTCGACGAACAACCAAGGAGCTTTGAGCCAAGTTTCAGAGGTCACCTGTTCGGAAGCCGCAGCGCGTGCCAGGCGGTCATTGCAGGGGTCGACCGGAGGGTCACGCGGGGTTTCGTGGATTGAAACGTTAAATTGTGTGTTAATGTTTCGACCACAGCAAAAAGGGAATAAGAGAATAATTGTATTTTTGTAAAACGGGTTGTTAAAAGGTGCTGAGTTCCGTTTAACTCAGTTTTACTCAATACGCCGGGAAACTAAAAGTGATTTTGAACAAACCAATGGGAATTGGTTATTTTTTTTAAATGAGAACAAAAGTCAAATTTAAAATAAATATGCATAGATGATAATGAAAAAATTGCATCTAACATTCAATATGTATGCTATGTGAAAATGAGTAGATTTATTTGCTATATAGATAATGTTTATCGCAAATAATTTCAATAGAATTTAATTTTTTCAAGTTGCTAGCGGGTTTTAGTCCCATAAGAAAATCATAGGACCTCCACCCCTGCGATCCTCACTTCCCTCGGACCCCGATATACCTCCTTAAGTAACATAACATTTCGATACAAAACAGTAACTATTATAAATAGGACGATTACAATTTATTTTGCACTACTACCTATTGATTATATCCAAAAATACATGGTTAAAAGGAACTATGATGTTCAAGCAATTTTATTGCATGAATCGTTCAAAGGGTCATTTTAGATGAAAAAACCAGGGAGAGCTATTAAATTAGAGGGTGGAAATTGGAGATAGGGGTGAAAATGCACCCCTTTCAGTTTTTTAATTATAGCCCGAAAACGAAGCAAAATTTCGCTATAGTTCATAGGAAAAATTATTTAGAGAATTGAATTTCCCATCGAAAAGGCCTATTTAAAGAAATTTATAGGGAAATTTTATGCACAAAATCGTTACCAAACAATTTCAAAAAAGCAAAACATTTGATTTTTTTTACTTTTTTGCCTCTAGTTTTTTTTTCAGTAAGGGCAGGTATAGGCATTGGTTCATAAAAAAAGTAGATAAAATTTCCTTCAGAAAAAGAGGTTGTACAGCATTTTTGGATGAGAATTGACTGAAATATGGCTGCTCAAACATTTCGATTTTCGTCGAGTTTACCTTTATACATTTCAATTCTCATTTTTTGCAAAAAAGGAAGGAAATAAGACGTTCAAGGATTTTCATCACATGACTTGTTCGAAGGGTCATTAAAAATGAAAAAGCCGCGAGTTGAAATTGAAGTTTACTTAGTTTTATAATTTTGTAAATTAATAATTATTTTAAATAGTAAGCTGTTTGCTTTATGTAACTAGGGAACATATTTCTGTCAAAAGTATATATAAATAAATAAATGTTTCGATATTTCACGATTTTTAATTTGAAGAATATATAATACAAGAACTCGATATAAAACGAACAAAATATACAGTCCACTCAACAAACAAAAGAAACATGAAGATATGGGTGAAAATGCATCCCTTTCAGTTTTTTAATTGTAGCTCGAAAACGATGCAAAATTACGCTATAGTTCAAAGGGAAAATTATTTAGACAATTGAATTTCCTTATGGCTTATTTAAAAAATTTCAAAGGTAAGTTTTATGCAAAAAATCGTTAATAAACAATTTTAAAAAAGTAAAAAATAAGATTTTTTAATTTTTTTACTTTTTGATTTTATTTTTTTTTAGTAGAAGTAGGCAAAGAAAATTACTGTACAAAAAAACTAGACGAAATTCCCTTCAAAACGATGCGTTTTCAAAAGGTTTTAGACTACTATTGACTTTTTAACATAAATTAGTCAAAAAAGTAAAAAAATCAAAAAATCTTATTTTTTGCTTTTTAAAATTGTTTATTAACGATTTTTTGCATAAAATTTTTCTTTTAAATTTTTTAAATAAGCCATTTCGATGAGAAATTAAATTCTCTACAAAATTTTTCCTATGAACTATACCAAAATTTTGTTTCGTTTTCTTGCTATATTTAAAAAACTGCAAAAGTGCATTTTCACACCCATCTTCAATTTCAACCCTCTAATTTAATAGCACCCCGCGGTTTTTTCATTTTTAATGACCCTTCGAACAAGTCATGTGATGAAAATCCTTGAACGTCTTAATTCTTTCCTTTTTTTGCAAAAAATGAGAATTAAAACGTATAAAGGTAAACTCGACGAAAATCGAAAAAGTTTGAGCAGCCATATTTCAGTCAATTCTTATCCAAAAATACTGTACAAACTCTTTTTTTGAAGGAAATTTTATTTTTTTTTTATGAAGCAATGCCTATACCTATCTATACTAAAAAAAACTACAGACAAAAAAGTAAATAAAATCAAAAAATCGATTTTTTTTTTGCTTTTTTCAAATTGTTTATTAACGATTTTTTCAATAAAATTTTCCTTATAAATTTTTTAAATAAGGGGAAATTCAAATCTCTCAATTTTCTCTTTGGTTAGAATCCTGGAATTCGGACGGTATCCAACTGATTTGCTTTTCAATAGTTTCTTGATTAAGGTACTGGGTTTAATTATTGAAGAATCACCAGATTTGGAAGCAGACAAGATACTACGTATTGAAAAATTCAATTTGGATTTCATACTTTTTCAAAAAATGTTTACCAATCGTTTGGGCGAGCTAGAGTGCCGCCTTTTTTAAAGTTATCGATGTCTGAAGATGTTATATTCATTATTTTAATTATTTTTCTCATCTATTTGCGTAGGCATAGCACCTGCATGTACCTCAAAATTGATCAACATCGGAAAGTAGACTAATCATATTTTCAGTGTTCTTGTACTATGACTTCATAAGCTATATACGTATATTTTTCCGGGCTCAACAAAAAGTTTCAGCTCATAAAATTATAAATTCACTTAAAACAAATTATAAAAAGTTTCACCGGGAAAACACTCCTGAATATTGATTAGTCCTCTACTCCCTTTGTTCAAGTATTACCTTCCTGTCACCGTAAGGATGACGACATGTCATCTAAACTTTATAAGCAACACTGTCTCAGTTAAGCTATCTGGGTTATTCAAGTTTTAGTACAACATTTTAAAATAAATACTCGGATATGTTTGTTTCATGATGTGCCTAAATAAGATGTACGCTGAAAAGGAAAACTAATTCGTTTCCATGTTTAATTAACATAATTGTATTCCAGTTGGCATCACTAACAATTGTAAATATATTGGGTCTATTTATAAGCCAAATATGCCCTTTATTTGTCAACATTTCGTCTCACAGAAGTAAATTGTAATAGAGAGTCATAAATCATTGTGTACACCTTTAAAGTAACCAGAGCGTACAAAAAACTTTAATGCAGGTTATTATAAATATTTCTCACAGCATGACAAATGTAGGGCTCCTCATGTAATGTAGTTTGAGCCATAATGTTCAACGGTAGTTTATTGGACGAATGATTAATGGTGAGAGAACATTAAATGCTTTAATATGACTTTACCGCAAAATTTGAGTCTGATATCGTAACGTAGTATTTCCTTCCACAACATAAGTAAAAAAATTAGAGATGGTAGAACGTGTCGGCTGTTTGCATCCTTAACTGATGTTCAGCAAAATTTTAAAAAGAGCGCCAATCATTTTGAAAAAGTTACAGATTAAAATTTGATTAAAGATGGGGAAGTGTCAACCAGTTCAAAATAAATAGTAATTTACTGTAACATAGATTTGTACAATGTAAGATTATTGGTGCGATGAGACCAATGATAAGCTGCAAGAAAAGAAAACAAGAAAAATATAATTAAAAAATGGTTTTATTAGAAATTAATTAAACTATGGTTGAAAATGTACAAAGATACACAGTACATGATTCTAAAGAAGTATTCTATTTATGTAACTGTTTATTTACCTTTGTAGGAATATTTATATTATTTTAAAACAGATAATAATTTGGTGAAAAAAGTGAAAAAAAAATGTGTAATGAACAAGAGAAACATACAGGTAGATCCTAAGCATTTAAATAGAATTAGAGGTAATAATAACTAGACAATAAAGACAGTTAAATATAAAGTAATGATGCCAACATATGATGTCAGAAATAACATTGAAATGAAAATTCACCGATGTTTTGAAAAAATTTACTGATGTTTCTAAAATTCACGCGCTAAGCCACCTGAATGAGAGATTACTGTCAAGTGTCGTTTGTTTGCTTGAGCGACGACTACAATATATGCTGTTCTTTCTCCGAGGTCGCCGACTAGAGCCATGGGCGTCGAAATTTTTCACTACTCTTTCCAAAAAGTGTCGAAAATAACATCCAAGGCAAGGCACAAATTCGTACCATATAATGACCTTGGGGTCGGTATACGAACACAAATTCTGGTTTCCCGCAGTTTGTTAACCAGAGCATGTATGTCTGGCCAATGTGTACTTTATCTAATCTCAAGGATTTCTGTTGTATAGCAACCATCGCATTGTTTTACTATATGAGTAAATAAATAAAGTTTATGAATTTTTAAAGCGCATTTCGAATTATACAGTATGTCCACGGTTAGAGTGGAAAGGAGGGAAAATAATTTTATTTTTTATTTTACGACAAAAAAGCATTTATGATTAAAATTTTTGCTTGTCTTTAAAATGTGGTTGGCATAGAGAACTTTCATCTTGCATGTACAGGGTGATCAGAAAATCGGTAAATATGGAAATCGTTCAAGAATAAACTGTCTTTGTTTTTAACAATACAGAAATATGTTATTAAAGAAAGTTGCTTAGATTTGAAATTTATATTATAATTTCAATTTGTATACCAATCGGCCTAATTTGATAGAAACGGACAGTAAAACTTTTTTATTGATCAATTTACGAGAAAAAGACCAAATATTACATTTTTTAAATGGAACACCCTGCATATTTATAAACATATGGATTTCTGAGAAAATTCTATATAAGGCAATATAAATAGTTAAACGTCTTAGTGCGAGGTTGCCAAGTTATGTAGAAAATTTTTTCAAATTTTGGAAAAAACATGACCTCGAAGAAGTTGTATTAACTTTCAACTACTAACTAACACTTGCAGCAAAAATATTAGACAGAGTTATAGGCAATGTTAGACAAAGGCTACTATATTAGCTAATATCGATATATTATACAGGGCATTTTTTATAATACGATAATTTTTAGAAAGTTCACTTGATTTTCTAAAATTTTTAAATGGAACACCCTGTATTTTATTATTCTATTTTATTCATATATCGGTCCACTTCAACTTTTATTAAGCATGTTCCACACCTATAATTGTTAGTTTTTAAGATATAGCAACATTTCCGAAAAAAAAATAATTTTTATGACTTTCAGTCGCACGAGATGGCTTTGGAATAAACCGTCACATTATGTCAACTTGTCAGTTCATAATTTATCATTCCATTTTGAGTTCATTTTATTATTAATATTTATTAGTGGTATTCTATAAAATAATAAAAATTTGGACAGGACATAGCTAATACAATGCGAAACATCGCCTTTTATGTTAAAAATGCTGTCATCGTCGTTGTTGGTGGTGAAAATTCGAAATATTTGAAATTATTCAATTATCGTGGTTGAAAACAGTATTGCATTGTCGAAACCAAAAGAGTTGCATGAACAACATTTGGACATGATATAGCTAATACAAGAAACATCGCTTTAATGTTAAAAATGCTGTCACCGCTGTTTTTGGTGGTGAAAATTCGAAATATTTGAAATTATTCAATTTTCGTGATTGAAAACATGTATTGTCGAAACCAAGAGAGTTGCACGAACAAAATTTGGATAGGACATAGCTAATACAATGCGAAATATCGTCTTATTGTTAAAAATGCTGTCATCGCCGTTCTTGGTGGTGAAAATTCGAAATATTTGGAATTATTCAAATTTCGTGGCTGAAAACATACATACGTATTGTATTTTTGAAACCGAGATAGTTGCATGAAACTAAATTTGTATGGAAAATGGTCGTATTGAAATTAAAAAAAAAAAAATGAAATTGAAGCTGAATAAACAAGCTATCTGGTCTATGCAATGGCTTAGCTGAAAAAATGTTTTCCAAGTCCGGACACAGAAAAAAAAATTTTTTGTCGCTCTATTAGAATTCCATGATAACCGTAGCTCCTAAAAAATTTCGACCGAAAAATTTAAAAACTAAAATCTTAGAGCTTCAAAATGCTTTTTTTTATTCCCGATACGACCATTTTTCACCTAAATACAGCCTGTCAAAAATCACCGAAAAATTTCGGAAATTCTTTTGAGCCTTTAATTTTTTGCATTAGTTTATTATGAGGCTTTACGACCCCCTAAACTCCAGGTCAACTCCACTCCAGGTCAAGGCAGGTCAACTTCAGCGCAAGTTAGTCACACTGAGCAAAATCGGCGACATGGCGCCCATCGTGGGGCTATGATAGGAGATTGACAACCGACCTACCTAAATTCCCCACAGTATGTTCAATTTATTTACGTTTTTCGAGTATAAAAACCATTACAAATATCTAAAACTCCACAACTTTTATCAGTGTAGATTTTTTTTGTAAACATACATAAATAAAAACATTTTATTGTTATTATAAATAAGCAACAAAGTTAGAACATCAAAGCTTCTGGAATATTCAACCGATTTTTTTACGAACAAAATTACATCAACCAATAATAGCAGCCACGCGTTCGCCAACAGCCTCACTGCACCTCTCCAGCCAGTCTGTGGGTGCAACAGACGATAACTGGAATTATTTCACACTAGTTGGCAACAGATGTTCCCGGTTTAGGGCATAATACCGGCATACATTATCTTGGGAGTAAGACCGGGTTTAGGCCGGGTCGACCGAGTACGGTTAATCATTTTAGAGGAATCCGAAGCTATTGTTGTGTTCGAGCGCGAATGACGGGTTAATTATGGATAATGGACTGGCAGGGTAACTGATACTTTTTCGACGACACATATCGCGACGCCCGAAGTGAGGGGAGGTACCAGTTGTTTCAATCGATATCAACCAATCTAGCGTGTAAGTTTTTATATTTAGAAATTGGTAGTCTCATGAAACAACGTTTCTTTGTTTAATTTTTTTACTTTTTGCTTCTTAAAGCAGTTAAACCGTTTTAAACGAGAAAAAAATATACAGGGGATTTTAGGAATTAATTAAGAAACTTTACAAGGTAATACAGAGCCCTAATAAATTTTATTTTATTTGCACTGACAATTAAACTTTGGTTAAAAATTGTTGAAATAATAAGACAAAATTACGTTAAAACAACATTATTAGAAAAAACAACTGAATAATTAAAATTAAAATTAAAGAATTTTTTAATGGAACACCCTATATATTAGTACATACTTAGCTTCGTTAAATTTTTCTCTTTTCAAATATATATAATATGTTACTGTTTGACTCAGGACTTTTCGAAATATTTCAGTTTAAAACTATTTTTTGAAGAAACAGAAGAGAAATTTATGTCTGACGGATCGCAGTGACAATGGACGAGGTACGCGGAACAAACAAATGACTTTGGCAGAAGTTTATTTATCATCATTAATTTATTTCCTATAACAAACTATTTTAACAAAGAAATAATGTTTAGTGAGAACGGAAAATTCTTTAGAAGTCTTTACTTTAACATAATTTTAATACCTAATTAATAAAAACCAACTAAAACACAAATGATCACAGATGCTCAATGTTACCGCCATTATTATTGATGCACTTCGTACAATTTGAACTTTAATTATATTTGGCGTTTCTTTTAAATATTGCATGTTTATTTCGTTTCCTTCGTCTATCATTTCTGCTAGGTAGGAAACAGCTTGTTGGAATTGGTAAGTACCAGAAAAAAAACTGCAGAATAGCTGGGTTTCTTGTTAATCAATTTGGAAAAAGGTACGTCTCTAGTCATTCTACTAAAGAAACGGTCTTGTCTCAAATAAGACTTAAAGAAAACAAAGAAAATACCTTGGCTATTGATGCTAAAACTCAAAGATGGAGTCGGAAGAAAATTCCATTTTAAAAATTAACATCAAGTGAAATAATGGATTTTCCAGAATTGACCGAGGAAGATCTCACAGTTTTTTTTACTGGTACTTACCAATTCTAACAAGCTGTTTCCTACCTAGCAGAAATGACAGACGACGAAAACGAAATAAACATGCAATATTTAAAAGAAACGCCAAATATAATTAAAGCTTGTAAGGTACCTAAATTATCTTCCAGGTAAAAGATGAAGAAAAAACAAATCCCTACGATGATTAGTTCCGATAAGTCTTGCCCTTGAAAATGGCTTACTGTTGTCATTGTGGTCCATTTTCACGTTCCATCGACTGAAACCTGAAAAACATTCAGAATACTTTTTCAATAAATAAAGGAGAAAAAACCGGCATTCTAAGTGGGTTGCAGTTTTTAATTTATTTGACTATATTCCACCAATTTCAAATATTGGAAAAAATTCAGGAGAAAACTTTGATCAAAAATACATATTATGTTTTTTTCCGAGACAACCGTATTTTTATTTTTTTTTTAATTAATTTTAAAACGCATATAAAATTTTTGCTTTTGGGTTGGAAGTTTCGAAAAAAATATCACCTTGTAGGTAATTTTTTTTTGAGGTTAGGTTTGCATTTTTGGGCTGACAATTTACACAGAACTACCATTTTTCATGCTGAACATACCAGTATTTTTTTCGTTTCGATTCGCTGCAGGGCAATTTTCACTATTTTATCCGGCTAGGACCTTTGACCATAAAGTCACTTGTAACTCATTGTGGTGATTTTACGAAAAGAAAATCCTATTTTATTCTAAAAACGGACCATTTTTGACATATTTTTGCTTTTTTAACTCATATTAAGTCAACTACCAAGCACCAGAGATTTTCTCGGAATTTTTTTCCGGACCCTTTCCCTGGTGTTCACCTGGAGTTTTCTCCCGGACTTTTTCCCCGAAGTTTTTCCTCAGAGTTTTCCCGGACATCCCCGCGGAGCTTTTCCCCGGAGTTTCCCAATTTTTTCCCACTCCAAATATTCCCCACTAACAAAATAAAATGTCACTTTTAACATTTGTATCATAAATAACCATTTTAATTGATTCATTGAATGAAAGAGTAGTTTTTTCTGAATTCCTCAAAAGGAGTTGATTTAGAAAAATTGTAAAAAACACAACTTTAATTCTATTCAAGTTGGTGAAGCTAAATTATAGCTTTACAGATCTGTCATAAAGCCACTGGCGTACCACTAGAGAAATTAAAACGGGTAACGAAATTGTTTTCAAGAATGCCACTAGAACTAGTAAATATTTTATTTCAATAAAATGTTTGTGTTTAAGTAAAAAAAAATCTGCACCTAATTTGAAATATCTTGTATTTATATCACGTAAAAACCCCATATTAAAATTATTTAAATTTAGTAATTTTTTATTTTACCAAAATCTAATTACCAACAGGAGGAAAATAAGGTTACTGTTCCAAACAAAATTACTGGTCACTTGGCTTGAAATTATTTTTTATATATAAGGTTGTGTACTAGAAATCACATTCCTGGTTGTGTCTTTACGAGCGGTTCACCCCTAAAAAAAGGCATGAACCCACTAAATTTTTAAAACAAAAACCATGACAGCATGAAACTTTTTTTATTTTACAGTGTATTTTTTTGATAATTTACATATTTTTTTAAATATTTTTCATCGTGGTCAGTCAATTGTTATAAACAAAAAAGTTGTAAAAAAAATTACTCGCCGAATGGCTTTGAAAATTGGGCCAAAATAAACACTTTTTGTTCTTTGACAAAAATTCGAAAAATGCTTCATTTCCGAGATATTTACAATTTAATGTGAAAAAATTGACGAAATCGACAGACCTTCGGAATTTTTTTTATAAAAAACTACTGAACAGATTTTAATTCTAAAAAATCGGCACAAAAAACAAAAATCGAATATTTAAATTTTACGAATTACTTGCGAAAACCTTACTCCGGCTACAAAACCAAACAAAATCTCATCTTTTGAACATTTGTACTGTTAACATAGGGTAAACTGCATAGTTATTGGACACTTAAGAAAAATACTGAATACTCTGTATCACATCCGAACGTTCCAATGAAACAAATGAAAATAAAATACATCCAGAGCATAGCCTAATTCGTGTACATTAAGAAAACAGTTAGTAGGTAATTATAAATAAAACTGACATGTGTCTTGTCGAAATGTATTTATAACTTTAATGCAAAAAATACAGTTATTGGACGTATTTGTTAGTTATTGGACGGTTTAATATTAGTTATTGGACACATTAGATAACTGAAATTCTATAAAAACAACGCTTTAATAGGTGTCTGACCACTAAATAAAAATGTTCCTTGCGTGTTTGTTTAAACAACTCATAAAGCCTATCTATTTCTTATTTCTCTTCTTCCTCATTTTCAATTTTTTCTTTGCCAGATTCACCTTGTTCATTTTCAATGTCGCTATCTACATTCTCTAAAATTTCATCATTTTCTGTTTTGTAACATATGTGACATAGATATAAGTCGTCATCTTCTTCTGGAATGTGAATATGGTGGCTATTAACCGGACAGAATTTCCTCCACCTTTTCTGATAAAACTGTAGGAGGTCCAAATGAGTCTCGATGATCAGGATTTTTTAACTTGAATTCTATTGTTGATTTTAGTATTCTATATTTTTCTGATACAGATCTGTAAAATCCTTAACCTGATTTAACTTCACCTACAGCCTTTTCCACTAAATCAAGATTGTAGTTCCTTTTCTGAGGCATGCTAGAAAATACCCCTCTAGGTTATACAGTAATTGGACAGATGATAATTGTTGGACACCCGTGTCCAATAACTGCATAAACAGGTCAAATGAATAAGATAAAAATAGAGCTTTATTAGAGTAACATAGGTATGTGTTAAAAAAGGATACATAAATCACACCAAGCCAAAATTACAGTTATTGGACACTTGTAACTAAAATTCAGAACACCATTGATATTATTATTGGACATAGACTAATTATTATAAATAATTGGCTGTTCCTTATAAAAAATACACGGTTCAGTAAAATAAACCTACCTTTAAACATTTAATAACTCAAATTTCTATTAAATCACTACAGCTTCGAAAAATATTGCACAATGTAAAATTCGTGTCTTGGCGAATTTTTAAGAAATCAGCCATGACAGACCCATCACTGCAGATTTCTGTAATTTATAGAGACATCTCGTAAAATGTTCACCGCGATTACAATTATTTTCAAAGAATAATAATAGATGATACTACAGTCAATGTTTACTTAAAATAAAACTAAGTGAAACACTAAATAGGCACCTTCGAAGTGTTCATGTCCAGTAACTGCCACTGTCCACGGTTTACCCTATCGATAAAAAAATATAATAATGTTTATTGTAAATATAATCTAATCCAAGATATTGTAAAAAGAAAATTTAAATTTGAAGTGTCATAATTTTCTTTAAAAGAAAGTTTTTTTTACTCGCTTTAGACCTTCAATAAAATGATTGACCCATACCAAAATAATATCTCTTAAAGTAGAAAATCTGCCGATTATTATGCTTCTTTTAGAATTAAACTCTGTTCAGTAGTTTTTGAGAAAAAAAATCCGAAAGTTTGTCGATTTCGTCATTTTATTCACGTTAAATTGTAGATATCTCGGAAACGAAGCATATTTCGAATTTTTGTCAAAGAACAAAAAGTGTTTATTTTAGTCCATTTTACAATTAAAATCTTTTTTGAAAGCCATTCAGCGAGTAATTTTTTTACAACTCTTTTGTTTATAACAATTGATTGACCTCGCCCAAAAATATAAAAAATATATGTAAATTATCAGAAAAATACACTTTATAAAATAAAAAAAGTTTCATGCCGTAGGTTTTTGTTTTAAAAATTTAGTCGGTTACCTTCATTTAGAAGCTTCTTCTTAAGGGTGAACCGCTCGCCTATTACGACAATTTTAATGCAAGCAAGTGATGGAGCCTTGGAAATCGGCCGCCAAAGTATGAACAACCCCTGATTAGCTAATTCATTTCACTAATCAGGACAAATCGGCTGAGGCATTCACAGGGCGCAGCAGGACCTTCTATAAAAATGGCTGCCGATGGCTTCTAATTAACCCGGCGGCGCGGCAGCGGGGTATAAATAATGGGACGTTCGGGGAGTCATTTGAGACACGTTGACGGAAGAATGCAGTCATTATCAGGAATGGCGCGGCCCGATGCATTAAACATGAGCATAACACATTTTCAGGGTAACTTTCGACACGTATGGGGGGGTGGACCCGTGGGGACTGCAATTTTATAGCGGCCGCCGATCAATTTGGCGCTTCCCGGGCGCATCCGACGCGCTCGGCGGATTCTATGAATGATAATTCGTTTTCGAAAATGAAATTTAGACGGCATGCTAGAAGTTTGACTGTCATAACTTTAATAGGCGACAGTATACGTCAAAATAAACGTAAAACCTTAGGTGGGTCTTAAATCCATGAATTTTCGAAAAAAAAATGTAGGGTAGTCTTTGTTACTGTCGAATCGCGAAAAAAATTTAAGAATATAAGTTAAGAAGGTATATCGGGGTCCGAGGGAAGTGAGGAGCGCAGGGGGAGTCCTATGCTTTTCTTATGGGACTAAAGCCCGCTGCCAATTTGCAAAAATTAAATTCTTTTGAAATTATTTGCGATAAACATTATCTATATAGCAAATAAATCTACTCATATGCACTTAGAATACATATTGACTAATTAACAACATAAAAATATCATATTTAAGTAGTTTTAAATTATATTTAATGAACGCATAAAGACTATGTAGATGTGGCAACAGCGCTAATAATTGTCTAGCAGTTGTACAACCTACAGACCTCGGGCATCGGAGATATTGCGCGTCGAATTCGGGTAAAGATGCGTACATGTTCAAAAATGTATTGTGTGTAAACTATGTACAATGTAATTATTATATATAGCAAATATATCGTATTATCCTCGCGAAGATTTGTATCCTTTATTTAAAATTCGTAAATCATGTGAACTGGTAAAACAACGAGAAATATGTTAATTTAGTTCTAAAGAAATGAAATGACACTCGCGCCCATCTCTCGTCCAAGTCGAAGAAAATGTTAGGTTAGATGCAATTTTGAAGGTTCTGTGATAGAAATTACATTATTACTCACTGTTCGTGTTTCGTGTTTTTAATCTATATTTTAGTAGTAATGTTACAAAAACTTTGCAACTATAACTAATTTTTTAGATATAAAGTTTGCTGAGAAATATTTATGTTCCTTTGTTATTCCGTACAAATGCTTTTATCTCAAGTATTACTAATTATATTAATCAAGTAAAGAAAACTTTATGTAACCCTAAATATTGCTGGGTACGGATTGCGATGTTTTTATAAACCATTAAATATATTAAAAGGATTTATCAACTGTATTTTTTGTTCCAATAAATATATCACAGCTTCCTAGTCTTTTTTAATTAATCTAGTTTTTTAAAAACATTACAAAAAAACACCTGTTGTGGATAATTTATTATTGATAACAATGTACATGGGATTTTGGAAAATGTATATGTTTGAAATCAATTTCGTTTTTATCAAGTTTTTCAAATCTATTCCCTTCTTGCTTTCAGCCGATTGCGACGTTGCCACATTAATCCTCAAGTCAGCTAAAATGCAATTATTGGTTTCTGTTTCTAAATAATACAGCTGTATTATGTTCAAAACTTACATTAGTTTTACATCAAAAATAAGATAATACTGTGTACTATGTATGGAAAAGTTTTTGTTTCACAATTTCTACATTTTTTTCTCAGTTATGGGCAAAAAAAAGCCGCACCGTCCATCTTCGCCATATAAACCTATGTCAAAATGAACAACTTTCAACAACAATATCTCAAAATCTAGATTCAAAAAAAAATTCAAAAAAATATGACGCACAGAAGACATTTCCGAGATATAGGCGTAACACATCTTTTAAATAGAACACCTGTACATTTTTAGACTATAGAAAAACCCGTCAAAATTGCCTTTCAAATATATACAGGGTGATTCAGAAACAGTGACCAAAAATGAAACCTCGTATTCTTTGGTGAATATTAAGGGGAGTCTTTCGTATAAAGTTTTTGTCTAGGGCGCTTCATTAAAAAGATAAAGGGTGTTAAACTTCAAATAATATTTTTAATTTTTTTAAATTATTTAAAAACTAGTAAGTGAAATAATTTGAAATTGGGCACATGTCTTTATGTAAACATTGTCAAAAATCTGAGGCCTTTTTCTGAAATTTAGATGCTTAAGTGGCGGANAAAAAGATAAAGGGTGTTAAACTTCAAATAATATTTTTAATTTTTTTAAATTATTTAAAAACTAGTAAGTGAAATAATTTGAAATTGGGCACATGTCTTTATGTAAACATTGTCAAAAATCTGAGGCCTTTTTCTGAAATTTAGATGCTTAAGTGGCGGAAATACAGGGAATTGATGGCATATTTTCCTAAATAAAATAGTACGCCACTGCTCTACGTTATGTAACAATCATGATATTTTCGGAATCGTCTTTCAATTTTCTACAAATTACTACTCTCTTAAGTTTTTCGAATAGGTGTGAACAAAATGCAAGAGAGCTTTTTTTTTATTAAAAATAATACAGTAAATAAAACGCGCCTATTAATTTTTATGAAAATCCAGTGGCGTAGTTTTTCTGAGGGTTTTAATGACAGAGCTCTCCTGAATCTCCGCCTCTGGATGACAAATTTATACCGAATTATTATTTAGTTAGTTACATCATTACCCCAAGTTTCGTCAATCTGCGTCAAACAACAGAGATCATTGAAAAAATGTTATCAAAAACTTTAACGTTTAACGTCTTCTATTTTGGAAATCAACAACTTTAAGGCCCTGGTTTATTAAGGCTTTTGAGCCTAAAATGACCCAAGGAATCACCCCCTTAATTTATGACATAGACTTAGTATACACCCTATATAATAATTCTATGTACCACCAACCCGAGCATGTTCGGGTACTACATCCCACGGATATTCCGAAAATCTACAAAACTAATAATGTGATATCCATCGTATGTTTCAAGACAAAATGCCCGATATATTGAACCGACATGTCTCGAAGACATACGGCCAGTGTCCAGGGATATGCGCCAGGATTAGGACACTAACCGGACATCCCGGGGACAACTTGTGCTATTTGGGACGTTACTTTGGCCCACCCCGTACAAATCGCGTGCAAGTTTATGTTAGTTCAACAAAACGCCGAACCGCCAGCCGGCAAAGTGAAACAAAAACAAAAGTCAATAATTAATTTCAAACAGCCCGGAGGCCTTTAAAATATAATATTTATTTTTATGTATCCGACCGATTGCCGCATCAATCACTCTATTAAATTATCACTTATCGTGCTCGTCGGAGTCCGGCCAGTCGAATCTATGTAGGTTCATTTGTTTCCATTTTGTCATTCTGTCATTGAACGAAAAAAGGCTAATTTGATTTTACGGGAAACGTAGGTTTAATTTTAAAACAATGTTCGGTCGATTAGTAGGTGCGCTTTGTACGCCGTCGTTTGTTTTTCCAGCGTGAAATATTTCGATATAGAAAACAAGTGACGATTGTTGGACGCGATTTAAACGGAAATTGAAACTTCAGTTAAAAAAACGACGCCGAACATAGAAGTCCGACTGTTTTTTTAGTTGTAGGTGAAGAATTTATTTTCATTCCTACTAGTTTCTACTGTTGTTGTGCCATCATCAAAGAAGAAGAAAAATAACAATCATTGGACGCTCCAGTGTTGCGCTATGAAAATAACATCACGCCGTTGTACTATCTGGCACTTTCCTTGCACATAACCCCCCTTCGCTATAGGTCCCGTAACGACTCGCACTTGTGATAGAAAATAGTATGTGCAACTCGTTCGGAAAAGTTGCCATAGCGCCAGTTGGGCGTGGCGCTGTTGGCAACTTTTCCTCACTCGTTACCACAATGTACTATTAAAAAATGAAATGATATTATCCAGATTCATATATTTTTTATTGTGTTAGTTTTTTAAAACAGCAAAAATAATTATTTTAAAACATAAATTAGTTTGATTTATAATTAGTAACATCTACATACCAATATTGGTTTAATTTAACACAATTTTTTAATGTTCGGCGCTTTGTCCACAGTGATATCAACAAAGTGTGGTGACTTTAAAATAACAAGTCCCTAAATTATACAAAAACAATCTGTTTCGCTAACTTCGCACAATGTGAATTCCGGGTACGCTGATTGATGTTGTTCTGTGGTGGCGTACACAAAGCTTAGTTGTTAAAAAACTAATTATAACTCCAGTATTTATTTGATTAAAAAAAATAGAATTTTAGATTCGTGTTCAGGAAAACGCGTACTATTACCCGTAAAAAACTGATCCCCACCTACAGTTATATATCGGGAATATGGCAATGAAATCAAGACTCAAATTTTAAAATTTTATGTTACCGAAAAAAAATGGCAAGAAAGTTTTTTTTTTTTTCAAAGCAATTGAAATCTGTTAATAAATATGCAAACCGCCTTGTGTAAAAAAAATATTGATAGATTGTCAACGTAGTTTTTTGAAAAATGATTTTTAAAATTATGCTCTTATACAAAGGCTTTTATAAGGGTTGGGAAAATACTTTCATCAAACGTGAATATTGCTCTTAAAAATTGTTAGGATCGGGAAAATAAAATTATAGTTAAAGAAATAAATAGTACTAAACATTATCTATACTTCTATACTAATATTATAAAGAGAAAAGATTTGTATTTTTGTATGTATGTAGGTATGTTTGTTACGAATAAACTCAAAATCTACTGGACGGATTTCGATAATTCTTTCACCATTAGAATGCTACGTTATCCCTGAGTAACATACGCTATATTTTTTCATAGAAAAAAATAGGGATCCCTACTAAAACTTTAATAATGTAAACCAAAGTATGAAAAAAATTGCCGTAAAATGTCTTTCATCGCATGCCCTGCGGAAACTATGAATGATAGAACAGAGAAATGTCCTACAATATTAAAGAACATATCATCTATATACTTATACTAATATTATAAAGAGGAAAGATTTGTATTTTTGTATGTATGTATGTATGTTTGTTACGAATAAACTCAGAAACTACTGGACGGATTTCGATAATTCTTTCACCATTAGAATGCTACATTACACCTGAGTAACATAGGCTATATTTTTTATATCCCAAAATGTTTAAAATAAATGTCCACCCGTGCGAAGCCGGAACGGGCCGCTAGTAAACAATAAAGATATGCACTTACAATGTAATTATTGAGATAATGGAATGAATAGATAACGTTTTGATAAATTTGAACAAACATTTGATCTAATAAATGGAAATATGGCAACGCTGTACGATGTATATTTAACAGTTCGACTGACGCGCTATATTTGAATAGCTCGATTATAGACTAAAATTATCCCAGTCGAAAACAAAATGTAGCAATAATTAATATTAAACAAACTTTTCGTGATCTAATGCAATGTAATAGCAATTTGAAACAAAAATTGAAAGGATCTCTTTGCAAAACGAACAGTATAGATATTTTGTCATAACCTTCAATTTGACAAGGCGAAGTCTCACTACCATACACTGAGCTTATTGATATTTATCACATGGATTGTTGGTTTGCACATTTTGTTTTTTTCTCATTAATCCAGATTATATCTGTTTTGTACACCTTTTATATTGATTTTCAGTAATTACTTTTCCTTTGTGTCTTGGATGTTCATTCATGTTTATGGTATACGCGCTAAGTACAATAAGTTACCAAATTTCACCCAGTTTTACAATTTCTTAATGAATAAATAGACACTACTTTTATTGAAATAAAAAGTTAATTACCGTGCATTAAACACGAAAAATATATGCGAGCTAATATGTATTATGTAAATTTCATTCATCTAACGAGCGTTCAAATAAAAACGTGGTCGAAGTTGGCTCTGACACATTGGACGTAGGGAGTAGCTTATAGCGACCAACTTAACCTCATTTCTCAACGAGCTGTATAGCAGCTGTCAGTTTCAATAACGTTAATGACTATATAACTTTATTTTAAAGAATAATCGTGATAACAATAACAAACAATTAAAGGAGCTGCGGAAAGTGTCCCCCTCCTTGTTATAACAATAAATTAAAGCAGCTGCTGAAAGTGTCCCCCTCCTTGTTCCAAGCACTTTTCACACCTGTTCCTCAAAGAATTAAAGACATTTTCTAAGATGCTCGGGGTATTGTTAATTTCACGAATCTTGTCTATAAGTCGAGCCTGCAGATGGTTTAAATCAGGAATAGGCAGTTCAAAAATAGTGTTTTTAAGGTAAGGCCACAAAAAGAAATCACACGGCGTAATATCACATGACCTCGGTGGAAATTCATGTTCAGCATTGAGACTTATTAGTCGATTTTGGAAAACTTCCCTCAACATATTCATCGTCTCGCCTGCCGTATGTGCCCTTGCGCCATCTTGTTGAAAGTAAAAGTTTGTAATTTCGTTTTCTTCCAGCTGGTTAACAAAAGGAGCGATAATTTCTTCTCTATACCTTTGCGCAGTAAGAGTACCATTAAAAAAAATAGGTCCATAAATCCTCCTTCGATTGAGAGCACACCAAACTCCAATTTTTTGAGCGTGTAGAGGGCCCTCGACAAAAAAGTTATCTGGTTTTTCAGAAGACCACATTCTCATATTCTGTGAGTTTACGTAACCACTTAAATGAAACCAGGCTTCATCAGAAAAAAAGGTGATATTATGAAGTTCACCGTAGTTGTTTAAAAACCATTCACAAAATACAGCCCGTCGCGGAAAATCAACTTCATGAAGTTCTTGCTGACAAGTTAAACGATAGGAGAACAAACGCAAATCTTTTTTTAACACTGTGTGGCAGGTACCGACTGATACTCCCACCATTTGTGATAAAACACGTACAGAAGTTCTTGGCGCATTTTCCATTATTTGTTGGACATTTTCTTTTAATTCTTCAGTCCGCTTTTTAGGTCGGCCGCTTCCTTCTTTTCTTGTTACACTGCCCGTTTCACGAAAAACATTAACACAACGCTGAACTGCACTTTGAAAAATTTTGTACTCAACAACGCCGGGAAATTGATTTTGAAATTCTATGAAACATTCCTCAATAGAATACTTCCATATTCCATCAATCTTGCGTCCATTTCTAAAGTAGGACTCTATGATAAACACTTTTTGTTCTTGAGAAAACACCATTTTAAACGCTTTTTAAAACGAAAATATTCAAATTGATAGCGGCGATATAGCGCTTTGACAGATGACGTTTAAGTTCATTTGCTATACGCTACGCCCTACGTCCAAATTTTCAGAACCAACTTGACCACGTTTTTATTTGAACGCTCGTTAGATGTTTAATGATAACAATTCTTCTCTGTACGTAAAGCCTCCATTGCTTTATGTTCAAGGGTATATATTTTTCTAAGGTAAAATTGTTACAATTATTATTAGCGATTGCTCATCATTTATTACTTGTTAAAATATGTATATATTGTCGTGACTTCCCAGATATTGCAATAACAACTCCTTTGTTTCACATTTAACTTGTTTTATCATGATTACGTTGTTCGAAAAACAAATAATAAAGCA
This sequence comes from Anoplophora glabripennis, assembly GCF_000390285.2. NCBI lineage: Eukaryota > Metazoa > Arthropoda > Insecta > Coleoptera > Cerambycidae > Anoplophora > Anoplophora glabripennis. The sequence continues at coordinate 1,098,240 of NW_019416496.1, read as the reverse complement.
CTTCTTGTGCTCACTTTACGCCCTACGTCCAAATTTTCAGAACCAACTTGACCACGTTTTTATTTGAACGCTCGTTATATTATATTTAGTTCGCTCAAATTAGTTTGTGTAAGGTTGGTACTGCAATGAAGCTCCTGTATCTAAACATACGCTTCCCTCCCGTACCGCCTGTCCTGCAAGAGATTTATCGAACCTCCTTAAAGTGAATTCACCTTGTATTTATTTGTTAGTTCTTTTCCTAATAAGGAGCCTATCTAAAGAAGAATTATTTTCAATTAAAAATTGTTAATTTTGTTTTAATATTTAGGAAATGTTTGTTTGATGAAAAAATTGAGCAATTTTAGGCTGCATATATACTCGTACATGTTCAGATTCGATTCGAATTGATATTCCAATTCGATTTTTCAATAAATGGATTCTAATCGATATCCGGATTTAAAGGTCTACTACCGATTCGACTTGACATTTCGATTCGATTCGACAACTCGATTCGATGGGATATCTCGATCCGATATTTCGATTAGATATTCCGATTTGATTTTTTCTGCGAATCGATGAATCGATTCAAAAATAAAATCAATTCGAATTTTTTGCCCAGGCCTAAATCTTGTATGTGAGGTTAGATATCTTTTTCACACCCAGATTTTTGGAATCGAAGAAAACTGTTTGATTTCATTTCATAGGACCTCTGTAACAAAAAATTTTTTTGAATATATTCGAATTAGCCGGACACCTTTATAACAGAGTAAAAAATGTCAAAGTTAATAAAAGATACGTACTCTATTTCTGCTCTTAAACAAAAATGACGACACAAATATGAAGCTTCTGAAACGGAGCGGCACGTATCGGACCCCGAGACATGTCGATAGGCTCCAGGGCCGTCACATATATAAATAAGTGAGCGGGGGACACTAGTAATATGACGTGGAACGTTCTTACTTTGACCCTAGAGGAGCCCTAAATAATGCCTCAGCCTTGGAGGGACGTGGAAGGTGAAATTTCCCCGGCCTGGCGTATTGATTGAGTGTTGACAGATGGCGATAAGGGTCGTTCTGCGGCCGGCGATATCTTCGCAACAAGGTGATGTGCACGATTCCTCGGAATTTGACACGCACCGCGCCAGGGAATCGCCCCGTCGACGGAGATAACGATTATGCGTATATAGTCCGGTACCCAGAGGTCCAGAAGTAGGTAGTTGTTTTCTGTAAACCCCAAAATTTGCTCACAAATCGGCTACAAGTGTGTTATACAAGGTGATTCACAAATGGTGACCAATGTAAATATTGTCCAATATTTGAGGCATATAAATGCTAAAGCCATATAAGGCTAAATAAAATAGTTAAATTACTACCCTCTTATGTTTTTCGAAAAAAGCCTTATTTTTCGAGTAAAACTTAAAAAACCAACCGAAAACGCTTTTACTTAAATCACATGTCAAGTACTAGTCATTATTAGGCTATTGATTGTGTCATATGGTATGGAACTATAGTAGGATCGTATTCGATGCAAAGTAGAGCAAAAAGTTGTGGGTCTTTTATCAAAGGAAAATCGTGTCATTATTTTTAGGAGGCGTAAGATGAACTATTTCAAATTTAAAATGAAATTCAATGTTAAATCTGAAATACCGCTGCATACGCACCGTGTTCTGGTAGTAGCTGTAGTCGCCCAGGTTCATCAAGTGTACGAAGTGGTCGGTTACACGTCAAATACNCATAATTTTAATTATCATATTTCTTCAATAATATTATCAAACTGCATATCAATTTATTCGTCGATTTCTTGAAGAATATCGTCTTCTGATACCTCTGTTTGTTGAGCATTGTCACAATTGACAATACGTATATTTTAGTTGAACAAATAGAAATTTTTGTAAATTAATATTTGTTAATTTGTCAAAAAAAATAAAGACTATACACGTTCGTATAACATTTATTTATTATTGATAAATTAATTTAGCATGTCTTTATTGATTAAAAATCAATTGCATATTCAACATAAAGTATTAAATCAATATCGTCATAAATTCAGTCTATTTTCATCGAAAAAACTTTTATAACCCATCATTTTGTAGGAAATTTTATATACTTTTTTTTTCTATGAAGCAATGCCTATCTCTGCTCAGAAAAAAGTTATTTGCATAAAAGTAAAAAAAAAAACAAAAAATTGAATTCTCTGCATTTTTTTTGTTAAATTGTTTTGCAGTAAATTAATTTTTTAAATTTTTTAAATAAGCTATTTCGATAGAAAAATCTCATCAAAAAATTTTTCCTATGCAATACCCTCAAATTTTTTGAGATATACTCAAAAAACCGTAAAGGTTGTATTTTCACCCCTATCTCCAAGTTCCACCCTCTAATTTAATAGCACTCCGCGGTTTTTTCTTTCTGAATAACCATTTATTTTGAACGATTTATGCAATAAAAACCCATCAACATTAGTCATTATTTTAATGATTTCGATCAAAAAACATAAGAGAGTAATAATTTGTAGAAAATTGAAACACGGATCCGAAAACATCATGGTTGTTGCCGTAAAGCAGTGGCGTACTATTTTATTTAGATAAATATGCCACCGATACCCTATATCTCCGCCACTGGAGCATGTAAATTTAAGGAAAAGTCCTCAGATTTTGGACAATGTTTACACGAATACATGTACCGTATTTCAATTTATTTCACTTACTAATTTTTAAATCATTTAAAAAAATTAAAAATATTTTTTAAGTTTAACACCCTGTATCTTTTTAACGAAGCGTCCTAGATAAAAACTTTATAGGAAAGACTCCCCTTAAAAGTCACCAAAAAATACGAGGTTCGCCATTTGTGAATCACCCTGTAGAATAACACATTAATATGCGCGAGCGTCGCATAGTAAGGAACAAATGTTATTAATAATAATTCACGTAGTTAAGAATGTGTATTGTCAGTTTTTCTTCAATATCCCAGTTGGATGGCAGTTTGCGAAGAAAATCAAGAGATTATTTTTTATATGAAATTTGCTATAAGATGGCATCGGTCAAATTTTTTTTGTTGCAAAAATAAGTTTACAAATAACAAAAAAATGGCAAAAATATATATATATTTTTAAATAGTTATCCATTCTCTATAAATTAATTAAATCTCATGAAACGTTCGCAAAATACATTTCAATTCATGTATAATAAGCTGCCAAACCTCACTATTGGACAGACGAGATGTTGCTGAGTTATTGGCATGTACACGTCATACTTATTGGGAAAGGAATGTTGATAAAATTTTTTCTAGACCTCCTATCTTTACAACGCTTGGTGAGTAGATACTATAAGACGTCAAGAATCAAGTAAGTACATAAGGTTTTATACGTGGTCATTATTTTTTAAGCGAATAATAAATTTATGTAGCAGCACGTAAATTTGATTTTTAGTACATTTTATGGGCGGTTTTTGAAACAGTGTTAAAAACATGTATTCAATTTCCGTGGTTGGAAACATATTTAGGTATTGAATTTTTGAAACCGAGAGAGTTGCACTAAACTAATTTGGACAGGACTAGCTAATATAATGCGAAACATCGCCTTACTGCCAAAAATGATGTCACCGCCGTTCTTGGTGGTGAAAATTCAAATTATTTGGAATTATTCAATTTTCGTGGTTGGAAACATACATAGGTATTGAATTTTCAAAACCGGGAGAGCTGCACTAACCAAATTTGGATAGGATATAGCCAATACAATGCGAAACATCGCCTTATTGTAAAAAATGATGTCACAGCCATTCTTGGTGGTGAAAATTCAAAATATTTACTTACTACAAACTTTAAAAATTCTTAATTAATAATTACTAAATTACTATTTACACTATTTAATGTGCCCAGATGACCTTAAACTATTGTGTGGAATAAATACCACAAAAGATTACCTCAAATTGTAAAATGCTCTTAATATACGGTATTTGAACATCTTTAAAATAGACTAAAAAAGTGTACAGTTTTGTCTCTACCTGCCCTGTGCATATAAAATATTAATCTGCCGTCCCTTCTCCCACACAATTCATCGCAGCTGGAAAAAAAAATAACTAGGGGTATTTTATGCTGTTCTTCGTCACACAGTTCCTTTAGTACGGTCTTCGGGTGCGACCTGTCAAAACTTTTGGGGCCTCCAGTGCCAAGATTCCGTCGAAAAGAATGTTACAATCCTCATCCGTTGAAAAGTAAGACACGGGGCCGTAAAATCGCGCCATTAACAAACTTTTGTGAGAGAATTAAATCCCTCACAAACGGCGCTCCCAGGGGAGTAGTCTACGCCTAACGCCACAGAGCGAAACAACATTTGACCCCGTGTTAAACGAATTACGGGAGCACACCTAAGTGATTCCAATTCTACTGTGACTTCGCCTTATTGTGTCGCAGAGGAAAGCCTGCGGAACGTCGCCGAAGGACCGATCGACTTGATCCCTGTAAAAAATTCAGAGCGGGGCGTCTGGTCAGATAGACAAATACTTTTATTCTACTCCTGTGCTTTAATTGATTTATTAGACGTTTATTCAGTATCAAATACTGCGTCGAGCGCAAAATTTATCAATTTTGTCGTTACCGTTTACCATGCAAATTCAGTAAAACCAGTAAAATTCAGAATTTATCTCCGTCGGAAATTGTGGAACATACCACAAGAACCGCAAACAATTTAGTACTAGCAAGAACATAAAAAAATTTACTCTTTACCGCAAGCGTAGGACCTTAAATGTTGGTAGTAGCGAAAAAATCAAAGAGGTCAAAATTGTACAAAATATAATTCTTTCCAACTTTGTTTATGTACTTTATGTCGTAAAGTTAATAGCAAACGAAATAATTCAATAATTACACTTTATCACTTTTTTCCCTCTTAACTTGAAAAATATCGATACCACGATAAAATTTGTAATAAAGAAGTTGTAGAAAATCGCATTTGCAACAACTTAAGTCCTTACCATTTTTGTTGTAAAGTTGAAAATGGCCGAGATATTGAGCAAAAACAATTCCTTTGAAACTAACTCCCGCAAGGTCCTACGCTCGCGTCTTTACCGCGTAGGGCCTTAAATATTGGTTATAGCGGCAAAATCAAAGAGATCAAAATTGTAGAAAATGTAATTCTTTCCAACTTTGTTTATGTACATTTATGTCGTAAAGTCAATAACAAACGAGATAATTCAGTAATTATGAAAATGGCCGAAATATTGAGCAAAAACGATTTTTCCTTAAATTCAAGTTGGCGGCTGATGCAGGGGTGGAATTCAGTCGTGATTCTGAATTTACACTACTATTGACCCCCCCCCCCAAAGGTTAGAACAATAAAATTGTGGTCCCTAATTTTTTCCCGGTTAAGCCCTTTTTTTGTCTAATCCGACTGGACTAATACCCATCAACTTCGAGTTGCTATACACTTAATCAATTTTTGTCATTTGAAAAACTAATGTAAACACTATCGCAACAATGATACTACTAAAATCGGATTTCAGTATTTGGAATCGCCTGGGGGGCACGTGGGCGAATGACGTTAGAGACTACAGCAGCCCAAAGATATAAAGGTTGAAAATACTACAACTTCAATAATTTTTTCTCGGAAACTATACCTAAGGATTTTACAATTTTTTTTTACGGTATTGACGGTATTTTTACGGGTCGCACAAGATTTTTAAAAATTTCCAAAATCGGCAAAAATTTATTTTTTTTTCTTTAATTTTTTTTTCTCGTTATTTTATCGTTTTCTAGGTTCAAATAAATCCTGATTCTGAAAATTTCAAATCGATATTTTAATTTCTAAAGGTCACTCATAATTATTTTAACTTTCAAAGTAGTGTACCTAAAATGTTTTCGAGCGACCTAAAAATAAATATCAACGAACTAATAATTTTTTTTATTGAATTTGATGAACAAAAGAATAGAAATAAATCACGAGACACTTAAATTTTAATAATTATAAATATTTTATATTCACAGTGCGGCAGTAAATTTTGCCTCGAGCAATTTTTTAAGTGTTTCGTGATTTATTTCTATTCTTTTGTTCATCAAATTCAATAAAAAAATTATTAGTTCATTGATATTTATTTTTAGAGGTCGCTCGAAAACATTTTAGGTACATTTGAAAGTTTAAATAATTATGAGTGACCAATAGAAATTAAAATATCGATTTGAAATTTTCAGAATAGAGATTTTTATTTCAACCTAGAAAATGATAAAATAACGAGAAAAATTTTTTTAAAAAAATTCAATTTTTGCCGATTTTGGAAATTTTTAAAAATCTTGAGTGACCTTTAAAAAATTTTTTTTTGAGCTGATTTTTTGAGGGGGTTCTTAAAACATGATAAACTAATATATTTTCACAACAGACACAAAAAAAAATATTTGTTTTTTTTTTTGGGGCCACCCTAATAAGGATGTTATGAGAAATTGTTTATTTTTTCCTGTTTTATTAGCTTTTTCTATAAATAGTATTATCTTTATATTTACCACTCCAAAATTTGTTTTGCAAATTATTGTGGGAAATATTAAAAAATGTTTGCGGGAATTTACGGTTATATCTTATTTATTTATGATATTTTCAGTTTTATGGCCTGCTAAAATCACTTTTTCCAGACATCCGATCAATAATAATTTTCAAGGTGATCATATTTAGGACATACCCTCGGTTACCTCAACATCATCAGGACGAATTCAAACAGATGCACTTCAACAATCCTCACCAGCTAATTTCGCCGTACGGAATAATCCTGTTTTTTTATTACCCGCGAAACGCATAAAAGGAAATGAAAAATTGCCCCCTCGTCAGTGCGAAATTACCATCTACTAATACTCATTACACTTTATAACTCCAGTCCAATCTGTCAGCCTCTTGCGGAGTCGGACCGTGGCCGCCCCTCCCGCCCCCGAATTTGGGGCATCCCCGAGCTCGTGTAATGATATTTCTCGGCGGGACGTCGGGTAATTGAGTTAGGGAAAACGACTAGTCCCGACGCCAGGTGGCGCGCGCTACGTGGACGGTTTAGCGACGGCCTACGATGCGATGTCCCCAGTGATGCCGAATTTCGTGATTTTTCCCTAGTTCTAGGGAAAAATACTCGACATGATGTCGCAGTTTGTAAAAAGTAATATCGTTATTTTATCATCACAAATAGCTTTGTGTGACCTAAATACCAATGTTAGCTTTGTTGTTTAATTCTATTTATATCTATAGTCCTATTGTATTGTTGATTATCCTGTGTATGTCGGTATTTCTATGTACAACTTTAATATTACGTATTTATTTGATAAAACTGTCTTAATTTTAATTATGGTGTATATAAATATTTTTGGATACAGATTATTGATAACAGAGTATAAAATTGTACTAAGATATCTTGCCATCTTATATAGGGTGATCCATTAACGGTATCGAGCGGCTGTATATATGAAACTAGACGTGCTACGATTATGGGGTAAAAAATCTATTAACAAATTGATATAAAATATTTTCAAGTTTGTAACTTCACCGCTAGGGGGCGCAACTGCTAGTGTTACAGAAAATTGTCGGTTTTTCGAAATTTAGCTCATATAACCTAAGTTGAAAATACATTTTTTAGATACACTGTTAAACCGTTCACAAGTTTTGTTTTAACTTTTTTTTTTGTTATTACCGTAGCGACGTCAGTATGAAGGACGCTATCTTGAAATTTTTATATTGTCATAACTTCTAAATGCCTTAATCGATTTCAATAAACGATGGCTCATTTTAAAGAACTATTAATAAAATTTATTTTTATGATATAGGAATAAAAATATTATTTTCCTGCG
>NW_019416496.1:1056539-1089523 GCF_000390285.2 Anoplophora glabripennis | reverse complement strand
GGTCAAATGCCAACCGGTGTCAATCTCTCACATTGACCCAAGCCAACATTCTTCCACCCTACCATACCTGCACAGAGGGTGCCAATCCTCCGTACAAGCATAGCTAATCTACGGTCTACCGGCCGCGGGATTCGAAACCCGGGCAGATCGACACATCGATTTAAGTACTGACGCCTTAAACCGTGCGGCTATCGACCTATCGTTTGGCATAATTTTTTATATACATAAAAAATATGCCATTCCCTGAATTTTTTTACATAAACATATAGTTTTTTAAGAAAATTGTTAATTGGTACCATTGTCAATAATTATTTCTCGAAAAAATACAAAAAAATTTTTTTTTACAAAATTAATAGTTTATAACAAATTAATAATTAATTATTGCAAAATGGACTGTGCAGTTGTTATTATTTTCTTGCGCTACCCTAGATTAAAAAGAAAACGTTAAAATTGGTCCACAATTACCGCGAAACGAATTATCTTTTGATTTACATGTATTTACAAATTTCATTTACTGGGCTATAAAGGTAATAATTCCATTTAAAACAAAAATTTCCTCTTTGCTTTCAGCAATAATTTTATACATATCTAATAATCAAGATCCTAATTTGTTTTTTTTTGAAATGTAACTTAATAACTTTTTTTAGAAAGGCAGTCAATTATTCTTTTTTTTTTTTAGAAAATAATTCACTTCGTTTGTCCATTCGAATTTACATAGTAAAGTACATTTATGATACATACTAGGAATTTTAGAAAACAGCTTTACATCTAGATATGTTCAAATATGCCCGTCTGGCATCACTGGTCGTCCTACACACGGGCCCAATTTATTTCCAGGATCAGCCAGGACAAATTATCGCATGCCGTAGCGTACACACTTACTGTTTATACAGGGTGAGAGAATGAAGGGTTTCCTTAACTGAAAATAATGCTCTTACATAGTGGATTAGCGTTTTCAATCGTAGAAACGCTAGAAGTTTGAAATGTTTGCATATTCAGGGTGTTTAGTGTAATTGACAAAACATTCGCTTCATTCATTCTGCGGCCGCAACATTTTGTCTACATTCGCCGTATATCAATAACATATCCTTTGATACGTGATCGATTTAATTATGCGCCGTTGTAATGGAACACTAACCACTAATAAAAATAACATACAGTTACTAAATTTTGTCCATACTAAACTAACATTGTCCGTTTTGAGTCAACCTGCACATTTTTACTTTATTTGCCTCACATTTTTTTTACTTGCGGGAATACTTACATTTCGTTAGAACTAACAAAGACATTTTATATTAAGCAGACAAATATTTATGCTAAAAAATCACCTAGATGGATGAAATGAAAAATTAAGTATATTGTTCGAGGAATGAAAAACTATGGAGCAGAGTGGGTTGAAATAATTATTTCAAGGCAAAAAATTAAAATGTGGACCTAAATAAATGGCCCGTGGAATGTGAGCGGTGCCTGGCAAAAATACAAATACCGAAGTTAATTAAATTATTTTTGCAGTTGAAAACGAAAAGCCAAGTATTTATGTACAATTAGGCGAATGGCAAAACAAACATTTGAATATCCTTTCTAGTAGAATAATATTTATATATCAGAGGTGTATACGTTTGTCTCTTGTTAGGTATTAACAAAATATGTAAAAAGAACAACGAATTTGTCATTTATATTCATTTGTTCACGTTATACGAGTACTTATGTTGGGAACAGTATTGAATACCTAAAATAAAAGTTGTAAAAAGCAGAAAAACTAATTAAGTCTCTCAACAATCCACATCAAAATAATCTTTGGAAAGTGGGATTATAGATGCCATTTCACAAAAAAATGCTCTAATAAATTAAAAAATAGAGATATTTGGAGTTAATGAGATTTCTGTCGTCGATTCTGTTTATTAATCATTCATTCGTACTACCGCACGGAAATAAATCAATGTTTGCTGTTATTTCGAACTTCGTCGCTTTTTAACATTTTAATAATCGCTTTCGTTCTAACTTTAACTTCTTGGTGGGTTGGAGTTAATTTAGATGTTAGTGTAAGCTTGTTGTGGACATTATTGTTGGTAGTTTAACAAACCATTTTAGCGAGTAGACATATTCGCTAAAATGGTAGAGACAATAATAAGCTTGTGGAGATGATTTTAATTTATGGAGAATATCTTTAACACACTTTGGCTCTATAAGGGGTGCTGTTCTAGTGGGAAATATATCAGATTCTGCAACAGAAGGATCGTAGAAGCATATAAGCAGTCAAAGAAATCAACAAGTAAAATCTTTTCTTTACGTTTTGTGTATCATCTAGATTTTTCATTGCAAATCAAGGGTAGAAAACTAAATTATATTTACTTTATCTTCCCAAAGTTTGTAACAAAGCTATAGCTAATCAACCTGTAGATTCAATTGGTTCGGGAGACTAGCAACATAAAGACGAACAGATGTGGGGGTTTATATCTGAAAGAATAGTGTACTGAAAACATCGTCCTTTCACAGTTTTCTTCAGATTATATCTGGAGTTGGGTATTACTCGAATACGATATATTCAAGAGTAGTTGAATATTTGTGTATTCATTGGAACATTTTTATCAAGAATATGAAAAGAACTATTTTTGAGATAAGTACTCAATACTGTATTCGTATAATGTTAATACTTGAACACAAGTATTCCGGATTCAAGTCTCTTTGAATATTGTATTTACCGATTGGATTCTTTTTTTCTGTATTTTTATTTAGCACTCCATTAACTTCAGAAATACCGTTTCTCCCTTTTGATACAAAGATAGTCCTTTTTATATTTAACGTCTCATGTGGGTGATATTCGTATACATTTATACAAGTCTGAATTCAGCTTTGTATTCAGCCTCAGAAATATCAATCCTTTCTCTTGATACAACAATAGTTTATTTTTTGTATTTAATCTCTGTGGGAAGTGTTTAACATTATATGCGTATAGTGTTAATATCTGCATTCTGGATTCAAGTACTCTTTGAATATTGAATTCGAGTCCAAGCAATCTTGGATTCTATTTTTAACAGTGTATTCAGTATTAAATATTTTCCTGTATTCATATTCGACTTTGTTTCAAACTTAGAAATATAGTTTTTCCCTCTTGATGCAACAATAGTTATTCTTGTATGTGACCTTTGAGATAAGTATTCAAATTGTATTCGTATAACGTGAATACACACATGCAAGTATTCTGAACTCGAGTACACTTTGAATTCTGTATTCACAGTCAAACAATCACGGATTCTATGTTTAACAGAGTATTCAGTATTAAATACTTTTTCTGTATTCATACTCGACTTTGTTTCAACTTTAGAAATATAGTTTTTCCCTCTTGATACAACAATAGATTATTCTTGTATGTACCCATTGAGATAAGTATTCAAATTGTATTCGTATAATGCGAATACATAAATGCAAGTATTCTAAACTTGAGTACTCTTTGAATTCTGTATTCAGGATCAAACAATGACGGATTCTATTTCTAACAGTGTTCAGTATTAAATACTTTTTATGTATTCAACTTTAGAAATATGTTTGATAAAACAAAAGCTTTTTTTATATTTAACCTCTCAGATTAGTATTGAACTTGTATTCGTATAATGTGAATATCTAAATGCAAATATACTAGATTCGAGTACTTGCATATTGTATTCAAAATTTAAGCAATCACGAATACATTTTTCAACAGAGTATTCGGCATTCAAATATCGTTCCTCTCTTTTGATACAACAGTAAGCTTTTTCTTGTCTATGAGGTAAATATTCAACATTGTATTCATGTGAATACCTGAATACGAGTATTCTGGGTTGTACATTTTTGAATATTGTATTTAAGATTAAAGTAATCTCATACATTTTCAACAGAGTACTGAATATGCATGAATTGAATACTTCTGCTGTATTCATACTGATTTCTATTTTTCTTTTCTTTCTACAGTTAACATCTGAGGTATTTAACATTGTATTCGTAACGTGAATACAATTATTCATGGGTCAAATACATTTCTGTATTCTTACCCAGCTGATTATAACTAGGATTAGCAACCAGAGAGCTTCACGAAGTCCACCATATCTTCCCTCCTTTTAGCATAGCAAACATGGAATCATTCGTCCGCTAAGCCCATTTACTTTCCTCAAACCCGGTCCTGGATCCCCGGAATGATACACACCAGATATTCCGAGGCTTAATTTCTCTTTTTTCCCAGCTGTTGAAAAATACATTACGATCTATTTTTGCTCGCCATTAATCTTCGAAACTTTTCATTTCTGATTTGATTTCAGTTGATTGTAGCGGGCGCTCGGCCCAAATCCCGCAACATTATGTCTAGGCACGCTCCCGGAGACGGGAGGGCTGCGCCACGAGCTGCTCTAAGTGCTTTTTTGAGCGTGGGGGAAAGCGGGGCGGCCGCCACCGCTGGGTCTAGTTTTTGTTGCAGTTTGGAAAATATTAACGATTTTTAGGAAAAGTGTCAAGTTCTACTACCAGCATTATAAACTGGTAATTTTATTATTGCCTTTTTGCGTCAAAATTACGTCGTGTTTGAAAGAATTATAAGATTTGATGAGCGAAATGTTACCAAGGATATTAAAGTTTACTTCCATTTGATCAAAATTATTTTCCGTTTTCTTAGATTTCCGACCGACACGATCTGTCAATTCAGAGACGTCTGTGCTTCTCGTGTGTTATTGCTGTTGTATTTATTTGTCTACGCTGATTGTGTTTTTATTTGAATATATCGTTAATCTTCTAAATAATCAGTGTTTTTCACCGGTACTCATCTGTTAACTGTTAGTTTTGTGGTAAGGAAGCAAATGTTGATGGTTTCTTCGATATAAATTACTCAAACTGTTTTAACTGGTCTCCGAGCTAACGTTCGATCACTCGTTACGCTGGCTCTGCAGAAGGTTCTGTTGTGAGGTCCGCATCAGATTTAGATGATTTGAATTTTTGAAAATCATTCTTTTGTAGGTGGTGGCCAGGCGGACCAACCGCGATAGGTCAGTGCTAGAAATGGGTTTCGCGACAACACCACCGTACTTAAACTCCTGACACGTGCAAAAATGTGACGCTTTAAAAATCCTTCTGTTTTTATTATCTATGCCGTTTCTTCTTCAACTTGACTATGTGTAAATATAGGTGTATACCTGTGCAAAGAAAAACAAACACAACAAAACCTTAACGTCCGCGTCCTGAGGAGGAGGGGAGAGGGGGCGAAACGTTACTTTACGATCTCCATTTCCCTAATCTTGACTTCCATCTCGAACCGTTTACGAATATAAATAAAAGCTTATCCGGCGAACGGGAAAATTAATTATGTACCCAGTGTTTAAGATGGGTAACTGGGTCGTGTTGGACTATTAAAGTTGATTATATTTGACTGGAAATGTTTCCTTAAGATCGGGGTTAATTATATCAGATTATTCCCATCCCTACCCTTTCGTGACAGGTAATAATGAATTTGTTAGTTGGGAAACGGAAATCGTGATGTACGGTATTGAGTTTGGAGGTGTATTTGCGATGTTGAAACGCACGCGATTGGTAGTCGGAGACATTAGTCTGTGTCGCTGGAAACAGATTTGAGAATTGATATTGAGAGCCCGTTTCATCTAAGAACGACAGTCTTCGTGTAGATGTCGTTATACAAAAAACATTCGTACTAGACTACCATTTCACACATACCTATTTGAGAACTACACAGACGAACTAATCGCTTTATGCACATGTAAAAGCATATTTTTTGGCAAATAAATTACCTATCACAAATTAAATATTTTTATATACCAATGGCAATCTGCGATTTTCTGATCCAGCAAAACGATCAATAACTTCGTCATAAACTGAATTATTTTCTTTCAGTTGTGACAAATACCGTTCTTCTATGGAAAGAACAGATATATTTGAAAGACGATCTTGAGCTGTTATATCGTATTTCTAGCAAAAGTCTTTATACGTTTAAGTGCTGAAAATGACCTTTCTGTAGAAGCTGATGTTACGGGAATTGTTGACATTAAAGATAAAACTTTATATGTCTGAGGTAGACAATTTAATAATTTAGTATTCCAAATAAAACTTAGAACAGAAAATCTAATTTCAATTTGGACTATAACAGTATCTAAAATTCCACAAAAAAATTGTTTATAATGAATATCAGTTCTTTCAGAACTATATGATGTCTTTATTTTCTTTGATAAAAGTGAATTAATTCTCTTTTTGGAAAATGTTACGTCAATTAATTTATTCTGGAATACAACATCAGTTTGTTCAAAAATCAATTTAAAAAATTATATTTTTGTCCAATAAAAATTGTTTTAATCCATAAGCGGATCCTATAGTTTGTTGATCATTTAAAAAATCCTCACTGTCCGAGATGAAATCAAAAACCTCAATAAGTATCTTTCTATAAGGTTTGACCGTAAAAACAACTCTAAAAGAAAAATTCCAACAAGTGGGAGCATTATTTGGAATACTGTGTTGCTTTATTTTATTCAATACGTCAGATCTTTTAGTAGATTTGGAAAAAAAAATGACGTTAATCCGGAAAGATTTGAAAAAAAAAAATCGTTAATGCCGTTGTAAGCTTTACTTAAAACTAAATTTAATTTATGTGCGTAACATTGATTAAAATAATCTTGAGGAGCGACGTCTTTTATTTTTCTTTGAAGTCCATTAACATGACCTGACAACCGCGGCAGCATCATAGGTTTGAGCAATTAATTTATTTATTTTTTAAGTCAAATTTTCCAAATTCATTAATTAATAATTTGAACAACCTCTCTGCATCTCCCCCACTTGTTATGTCAAAAAATCCAACAAATCTTTCAACAACTTCTCCATGCACTACGTATCTAAAAATGACCGATAATTGAGATTTACAGGTAACATCTTTGGTTTCATCAACTTGCTAGGAGAAAAATTCGCAATTGTTTAATTCGTCATAAATTTTACTTTTGGCAATAATTGAACTAATACTCTCAATTAAATCGTTTTGAATGGTTTTAGAGGTACAGTGGCATTATCTAAGAAATTCTGCAATTTTGAATCGAATGTTTTTAATAAATTTATTAACTCTTTAAAGTTCCTTCGATTAGCAGAATCCACTTTTTCGTCATGTCAAGAAATTTCTTGAGACGATAAAAATATTACTACATCGATTAGTCTATTTAAAATATCTCTGTTTTCACTAACCTTCCCATTATAATGTTGTATTTCCGTTTTGTGAGCAGAGAATGCGGAATATATCGGCCATATATTTTAGACACTAGACACACTTAGACATACTGTGTACAGCATATTTTTTAAATTAATTGTCAATGTTCCTGTCGACATATGTGAAATAATATGTGACACATCGTCAGCCTTAATTGTAAAGAAGTTATCCCTTATCGAAATGTCCAATGAATTTATATGTAAAATAAAAAAGGATAGGGCCCAGAACTGACCCCTGAGGAACACCCACGTCAGTGGAATTTGACTTACAATTGTTAGATTTAAAACTGTTGGTTTATAGATGTAATAGTAATATACTGTTTTCTATATATTTAGAAAGGTAGAAATTCAGTACAATTTTATTTTTACTTTGTTGCCTTTCCACTACAATGATTTGTTTGTTTTTAAATTTTGTAACACTTAACGATGAATATCTGACGTTAGGGAGCTTTCAGGTCTTGATGTTCTTTTGTCAGTCGGCTCCCAAGGCGCTCTAAGCATAATTGTTATTTTTTTGTTCATCCACAAATGAATATGAAGCATTGGAGGGTATTTAACTTCATTTGGGGGGTATTTTAAATAGACGGATGGCTAATTTATATTTCTGCCGTCCGGCGACGTCGGGGTAACGAAATAACAAATGACAACTTACATCGGGCTCGCAGGGGTATATAAATCTAGGAGCAACGGCCCTGTCGGCGGAATCTTTCCGCTCCTCTTAATATTAGAGCATTTTTATTTCAATTACGGGGAGACGTATACAATAAATCCCAGAATAAACGTCAAGTTTACTTCCCTGAATACAATTTGAAATTAAGGAACATTTGCGAAAAGCGGAAAATGGAAAAGATAAACATGTTTTACATTCGCATTGTTCTTTTAGACAATGCGCAGTGATCAACTGCGGATTCTTATTTTTGCATGGCCGTTCAGAGTCGGCTGCATCTGCTAAGGTGGGGCGCGACGATTCCACCCCTCGGCGACGTACCCTTAACAGGGTACTTAAAACATAATTTTAAATGACCATATTGTAAAAGTGTATGTAATAAAATTTTTCGAACTTTCTCTACAGGGTGTCCGTTACAGATGGTCCAAACTTTACCACTAGATTTTATGACGAAAATTAATGGGGGAAAGTCATATACAATGTTGCTCAAAAACGCTTAGTTCTCGAAATACAGGGTGTTGAAGTTGAAAAAATAAAAACGATCGAAAACACGAAAGTTTATTCAAAATCATCTGAATATATAGAGTGTTTGATTATAAAGGCTCAGAGTTGGACTCCCTGTAAAGTATACAGGTTGTCTGGTAAGTATATGGCATACTCTCGGTAGTATACAGGGTGTCTCATAATTAGCTGCCAACCCTGAACAGGCCGATTCTATGATCAAAACTAAGTAAAAAGAGTTCATATGAACATGGGTCCGGAAATGCTTCCTAAGGGCACAGGGACCCATTGAAGAGGGAGGAATGGAAATCATTTTTTTGCAATATCTCTCAATCGCGTTGTGATAAATGAATGAAATTTGGTATACACAGCTAAATTTTGATGAGCAATTTGATGGACTAATCCATTTATTTCCACAAGGTCCATTGGGGTGGGTACGGGGGGGCCCTTGGTACTTTGCGTGTGTAACTTTTTCATCTTTGACTTTTTAACAAATTGGACAGCAAATTCCGTTTTCCCGAACTGTTTTACGTTAAAAAGGTACTCTTGTTTCAAATCGTTATCTTTAACGGTTTCTGAGAAAATCGCTCTTGAATTAATCCCACTTTGGTCAATTTCATAGTAATTTAAACAAAAAAAATTTTTTTGTTTAAATTTAATCTAATTTTAATAAAAAAATAATAATAAAAAATTAAATTAAATAAAAATTAATCCTTTAAATGGAAAAGAGAGGAAAGGAAAATTATTATTATTTTTTTTTGTTTAAATTACTATGAAATTGACCAAAGTGGGATTAATTCAAGAGCGATTTTCTCAGAAACCGTTAAAGATAACGATTTGA
Organism: Anoplophora glabripennis; assembly: GCF_000390285.2. NCBI lineage: Eukaryota > Metazoa > Arthropoda > Insecta > Coleoptera > Cerambycidae > Anoplophora > Anoplophora glabripennis. The sequence continues at coordinate 1,080,296 of NW_019416496.1, read as the reverse complement.
AACAAGAGTACCTTTTTAACGTAAAACAGTTCGGGAAAACGGAATTTGCTGTCCAATTTGTTAAAAAGTCAAAGATGAAAAAGTTACACACGCAAAGTACCAAGGGCCCCCCCGTACCCACCCCAATGGACCTTGTGGAAATAAATGGATTAGTCCATCAAATTGCTCATCAAAATTTAGCTGTGTATACCAAATTTCATTCATTTATCACAACGCGATTGAGAGATATTGCAAAAAAATGATTTCCATTCCTCCCTCTTCAATGGGTCCCTGTGCCCTTAGGAAGCATTTCCGGACCCATGTTCATATGAACTTTTTTACTTAGTTTTGATCATAGAATCGGCCTGTTCAGGGTTGGCAGCTAATTATGAGACACCCTGTATAAGTTACAAGAGATGTGTTATTTAAAAAACAAAACATCCGGTAGATGTATAAATATGCGCATGTCTGTCGCCTGGATTTTGTATACGTGTGGCTGATGTTTTTACGTTAGCTGGCGTCAGTGACACAGCTATTTATTTCAAACAGTAGAGCTAATGTTAAACATATTTTAGTTTTTTTTTTTATATTAACTCATTTCCTAAATAACATGGAATTCTTCTAGTAATTAAATTTTTTATCCTCAGATTTTAAGCGCTACCCAACCGTAAATTTTATACTAATAGCTGAAATATTATTTAACATCAATATATCAACCACATTATTCCTGTTGTTAAATGCTACTACGGTGGTGTAGAGGTAACGGGCTCGCTTTCCAATCCAAAGGTTCGGGGTTCGAATCTCAGACGGAGCAAGACTTTTTTAATTTAAATAAAATTCCAAACCAACTTTAAATTTATCGTCAATTAATTGCAGCCCACCTCTCTCCTTTACTCCGATCTCTATTGCACAAACGTTTAAATCTAGAAATTTGAATTTACCGCCAATTTTATTGCCGCACTCTCATTGATCAAACAACCTACCGTTACTCGATTTTAAATTTACCGCCAATTTGCCGCGATCTGATTGGTCGAGAGACGTGGCCAATTTGAATGCTACGCTCTGATTGGTCGATGGGCGTGGCCTAAAAGTGGAGGAGAGGGGGTAAAATCACCCAAAAATTTGCAAACTGAACCTTCATAAGAAAATACATGGGATTTTGGCGTCAAATGAACATAGCCTATCTACTTACAGGGTGTGGTGTGTATAATCTATAAAAAATAAACTACAGCTTCCTAACGATATTTGTAATAGAAAAGTCTTATACGACAATAGGTCTATTTTTGCGTTTTTTCCGCAAATTAAAGTTCAATTATGGATCAAAATATTTTCTCTGGAACGGTCCTGTCCGTGTGCTGTACGATGAGTTACGTGCTGTAGACCAACCGCGTAAACAAATCGTCGTTGAAAGATAGAAAGATACTTCTCAATATTTGGGGAATTTTTCAATGCAAAAGTACAAACTAACAAAATAGATATTTAAAAAAAAACTGATATTTCTTATTATAATAATTAATAGTAATTACTATCTTAAATGCATTGTTGTTACTGCAAGAGTTCGCAAAAAAAACCACATCTGTAAGCATCTGTAGTTGCCAACTGCGTGTACTAAACAAACTCCATTAAAATATGGAACAAAATGAAATAAAACTTCCCATTTCTAGAGAAAATGTTGAAATTGATCTCCATTAGCGCGGATACAGGCATGGCACCGACGCACCCAATTTTGGCGAATATTTTCCCTAATTCCAGGTATTCACCTAATTGTGTCAGCAGCTTCATGTATACGGTTTTGCAATTCTTCCACAGTAGAAATTGGAGTAGAGTTGTAAACCAATGACTTCAAGTGACTCCAAAGAAAAAAGTCCATTGGAGCTAGATCGGTTGACCGAGGTGCCACGGCACAGGACCACAGCGCCCAATCCATCGCTGAGGAAACATTTCATTCAAATGTCATTACATCTCGAGTACTGTGTGGAGGAGCCCCATCTTGAAGACAAAACATGCGTGCCCGAACTTGTAATGCCAGATCGTCCAATAATTCAGGCAAACCGGTTGTCCAAAAAGTCAGCATATTTATGTTGGTCCATTTAGTCGTCGTTCAAAGAAATAGGGACTCACAAGTACATCTCCTATTATGCCAGTCCTAACGTTTACCAAGAACCGATGTTGAAAATTAGTTTCCCTAATCGTGTGAGGCCCATATGTGCATATTATGGAAATTCACTTCATCAAGGGTAAATGTCTTCTCATCTGTTACACAAACATAAGCAGGAAAGTCTACTTGATTGGCACACTGCCGTAAAAACCATCTGCAAAAACGCATTCGTTGATCACAATCCGGGGGTAAAATCTATTGAACTGGTTGCAGATGATAGGGGTGCAACAGCTGGCGCCTTAAGATGCGATGTACGGTACGAGATGAGGGTACGAGACTTGCTGTGCTAGTCGTCGACTACCAATTGTGGAGTCTTCGTCAAGATTTTCCAACACTGCATTTTCAACATTAAGTTTCACTTGCTGACCACGTTCTTCTCCTCGAGGAATAACACTTCCCGTATCTCGCAGCCGCTGAACGCACTGTAGGATTGTATTTGCAACCTGTCGCCGCGAGCGCGTTTTCTCCGGCTGCACCATACTAACACCATATTGACACGTTCGGAAATAGTAAACGCATTGTTTTCCCGGTAAAAAATTAAGCAAAGTAAGAAATAAGAATCTCGTTTTTAATGTAATCGGCACGCTATTCTTATTTTTTACTTCGTTATAAAAATTACACCCTCACTATCGTGGAATTACAAAATAAAAACGTTTGTCTGGAATGTTTCACTTTTTAACACTGATGGGTCGATGGACGTTGCTTAATATTTAATAATTAAGTGAATAATGAATTCAATATAAATACAAAATCAGTTGGCTGCACTAATTTTATCGAAACAAATGTAGAGTACCTTTTTTAAAGAGGAATAACGAAAGTATTAAAAATGCAGTTTTCAGCTTTATAAAATGACACCTGTCACAATTTTGGCCCAACGAGTGCGGTGGCAAGTCCGTTCCTGACTTCCCTGATAGTGTAAAACTAGTATGGTTTTATAAGTCTTTATGACCTACATAAATTATTACAATTTCATTAAATTATACAAGTCGGTTCAAAAGTTACAGCCGAAAAGGTAAATAACTGGGTATCCATTTGGAGCTCTGTATCTCCTTTAAGGGGCACTTTAGGAATTTTTTTTATGCTAAACTAGGGTTATTTTGACCACCCCTATACACTCCCGAGAGTATGCCATATACTTACCAGAGGCCCTGTATATATTTTTAAAGGGGATGTTATTTTCTTTAGATTGACGCATAATTTTTTTTTAAATTAAAAAAATGATTTTTTAAAATAAAGCTATAGCTCGGGGCCTTTGTAATCAAACAGACTGTAGATAAATCATAAACGTGACACCCGAGTAATAAGATTTGGTTGTGGTTCGGATTTATTTATTGATATACTAGCAACCCGCCCCGGCTTCGCACGGGCAAATATAAAATAGTCTGTTACTCCGAGGAGATGTAGCTTTCGGTAAAATTGGTTGTGTAGTTTTTAAGTTAAATCGTAACAAACAGAAAATCAATCATCTTTCATCTAATGCGACCCTAATATTAATTTTAAAATAATTCACGATGTATCTATATACCTAAAGACAACAAACGAACTCAAAACTAAAAATGCAAAACCTTTAAATTTAAAACAATATAGGTAACTACCAACAATGTGAAAACAAAACGAATTAAATTAAAGTACCTATGTCCAGGACTATCAATTTTAATTAATATGTAAGTAGTTAGGTATCTACCTACCTAAAGAAAACAAACACGAAACAAAAATGCGACTATGAAGTTTTAAATGATTCACAATAAGAAAAGAACAAATTATTAAAACTCAATGAAATAAAAGTATGTTTGCAAGTATCTATGTATGTTCCGATTACATAAAGACAACAAATACAAAACAAAAATGTGACCTTAAAATATTGAACGCAATTATAACTTTCCAACAACGCCCAGAAAGAAAACACAGTCGTCAGTCGTCACCTCTATTCGCTTCAAGTCAGTTTATTAAAGGATCACGCGCGCGTTATCGTTCGCCTTATTAGCTAAACAGTAGGCAAGACGGTGCGGGGGGAGGGTCGGCGATCGCATCAAGCGAAGCGAGACGCTTGAATTTTATTCTCGCGTCCGTAATTTTTTTGCGATTACTCCTAAGATATTCATTTAAATTATATGGTGTAAAAGAGCAAAATAATGTGCATGAAATGCTTAAAGCCTCTAACTTATTTAAAATGATAAGGATTAATACCGTATTTGTGTAAATAGCTTTTACATTACCGCTTTATAATTGCCAATTTTTTAAAGTATTAAAATGGATATACGTAGTATCTTTAACATATAGACATATGCCATCGCGGACTTTTCTGTAGGCATATATAAATACACAATTCCACCATACATTGATACACTACATAAACTTTCCGACAACCCCCCTCCCCCCTGCCCGGAAGCGAGGCGCGGGGTCACGAGGTGCCCGCGCGGCCCGGTCGAATCACGACGACACGAAATTAATTTCGTTGGGCATTATTTTGATTTTGCTATATCTCCTAAGGTATTCATTTAATTTGCATGGTGTAAAGGGAAGAAATAATCTTCTTTAAATGCTCAAGCCAACTAACGTATTTAGAATGATAAGGATTAATACCGTATTTGTGTAACTAGCTTTCCAATTACCGCTTTATAATTGCTCATTTTTTAAAGTATTAAAATGGATATAGTATGTTAGCCTTAAGAGATAGACATATGCCATCGCGGACGTTTCTGTAGACCTACATAAGATACACAATTCCACCATACATTATTTTATTATATCTCAAAGGGTTTAGGCAGCGTTTTCGTTGAAAGCTGCCAGACGGCTTATTTTTTTCCGACACCTCCAACAAATATCGTTAATGTATACGAAAACTTAACAAATTATTATACTAAAACCTTCCTCGAGAACCACTCTATCCATTGGTGAAAACAGCATGAAAATCGGTGCAGTAGTTTTTGAGTTTATCGCGAACAGACAGACAGACGCGGCGGAGGACTTTGTTTTATAATACCTATGTAGTGATGTCAACTAGAACTATTCTGACGATTTTTAACGACATATATCGTCGATATACATTTATTCCTATTTTGGTCTACTTGAAGGACGTTATTCGTTCTGTTCCCTGTTTTTATTTATTCCGTAACGGCATCCGCGGGAGAGAGTACGCTAACCACTTGTAAAATACTCAAAGCAGTAATTTTCATCACCCTGTGTAATTATATTAACGTCACTCAAGCCCCAGAAAGTAATCCAGTTAGATAAATTTCCTCTCGGAACCGAACAAATTACCAAACTTTCTATATTAAATTTTTTACAAAAGATGAATGTCAGCAAAACCGAAAACGTGAAATACTTTTCAGCGCACTCCTCATTCATCTCCAGATCTGCCGTTTTATTTCATAATTCACGCTATAAAATCTAAAATCTTTTAGCGGGGGCATAAAGGCTCTTTATAAATTTTCTGCCTATTGATTATATCCGCCTTGGCGCTTTTAAAAGTTCAAACAATTTCGACACCTATAGGGTGGCTAAATTAAAATATTGACTTTCTCGTCGCCGGCTTTCAGGCGTCGGTGAACAATGGGGGGCGCCGAGAGATTAATTAGGGAACGTCGAGGAGCGCCGCTAATTCTGAATTTTGCACGATTCTTTCACTTGGACATAACCGCACTAGCTGGCTGTTTACTAGATATTTCTGGTGCAATTCCATGCTGGTCGGGGATTGTAGTCCGTAGAGCAGTCGTTTCTTTCAGTAGCATCAGTTAAAGTCCCGGAACAACAATATAGATTAATACTGAGTTTTAGGCAGATATACTTCAGAAAATACATTCCTTTTGTCATTTTTTTAGTGTAAGTAAATAAATGTTTACATTTACCCCCGCCGCATAAGATTCCCCGTCCCCACAAGGTTCCCCCACCCCCACAAGGTTCCACCATCCGCCATAAGGTTCCCCCCATCCCTCACAAGGTTCCCCCATCCCCCACAAGGTTCCCCCCATTTTTTTAAATTGCACAGTACTATGGCTTGTAATACGTCATTTGAAAGATAATTTCATTCTCTTTACAGTAATGTAAAGTTTTCTGGACAATTTTAAAATACACACCTTTATTAAAAAATAAAAACGAAAAAATAACACAATTGTGCGATTATACTTTAAATAAAAAAGCTATTTGAATAAACGTTCAAACTGTCTCCCACCCTCAATTTGGCAATATCCCAACCTGTAGTAGAACGACGTCACAACGTTTATTAAATAAAGTCATCTAGTAATTTGTTGTGATTCTTCAAATATTTTGTTTCGCAAGTCGTCTATATTTAATGGCTTTATTTATAAACATTATTTTTAAAATGTCCCCAAAATTAGTAATCTAGGGGTGTTATATCAGGAGAGCGTGCTGGCCATTCAATAGCATCCCTTCTCCCAATCCATCTATTCAGAAACATTTGATCCAGGAATTGCCGAACTCCAATAGCAAACTGAGATGTTTACTGTCTTGCTGAAACCATATTCTATCAAAATTAATGTCTAAGTTTCGTATAGCAAGTACAGTTTGCTTACGTAACATTTGTTCATACTTTTGGCCATATAAGTTGCCATCAATTACAAACAGACCAATAATGGTAGTACCAATAATACCAGCCCTCGTATTTATTTTTTGAGGTCTCTGGGTGTGTTCTTCTCTCATTCAGTGAGGATTTTGATCAATCCAGTGCCTCAAATTGTGACAATTGACTAAACCATACGTAAAAGTACATTCGTCGGAAAAGCAAATATTAAATATAAAGTAAGGGTCTTGGTCAACTTTTGCCACTATTGTTTCACAGAAATCAAGTCCTCGATCATAATCATCTTCACATAATTCTTGCAATAAATGTATTTTGTAAGGTTTATAAGAGATTGTTTTTAAAATTCGGCAAATAAATGACCTACTACCTGCATCTTGTCCTCTAGCAGCCTTACGCACAGATGTATGAGGATCTTCCACAAAAGAGAATGAAGTTATCTTTCAGATGACGTACTACAAACCATACTGTGCGTTAAAAAAATGGGGGGAACCTTGTAGAGGAAGGGGGGGGGGGGTGGGTAAATGTGTAAACATTTGTTTACACATCAAAAAATGACAAAAGTAATATATTTTCTGAAGTATATCTTAATAAGAACTGTTACTTTTGCAGGAAAACGTATTAAATAGATAATAATCGATTTTAGTTTAGTACTGTCTCATTTCATCGTTTTTATTGATTCCGAATTTTACGAAATACGATTTCCAAACCGTAACATTTTTAAGTACGTCTTTGTTTATTGCACAGAGCTGGCGAATTACAGAGGGTCTCCGCATACCTACCGAAAACGATGTACGGTTTGCTATGCTCGTCTTGCGATTTCCGCTCATCTGAATTTGCTGGTTTACATATGCTGTGTCAATAATCAAGACTTAAAAAAAACAATCTTTATATGACAACTCATCTTTTATTTCAGATGTCCGGAACGGTTTTTGTCTTTAGATGTCCACCAAACGGTAAGTCAGATTTCATTACGATAACCAAACATATAAACTCAGGATATAATGTTCGTCGATGTAGGATAACTTAGCATAGAATAAGAAATTATGGAAAAAACTAAAGCATAATCTTAACACAGTGTGTGGGCACTGTCTAGTCTCTAGCTTCGTTATTGTTCATAAAATTTGTAAGTGAGAAATGTCTTTACGTGCACCAATGCTTTCAGATCAAGAACAATGTCCAAAAATATCTGCACAGAGACAAAAAATTAATGTTATGTTTTTTATATAACTAGATTTAACAATGTTTTTTTTTCACTTTATATTTGATTTTTGTGTCTCTGTCTTAACAATTCTTTTCAAATAAAATAAATAAATACATAATACATAGTTGTTTTCAGAAAAATGAATTTATTTTTTAAAATTTTGTTCATTAAATCATACGATAAAAGTAAAATAATTAAATGGATCAGTACTGATTTTACTTAAAAAAATGCAAACCTATTGAGAACTGCTGCAGTCGAGAGGGAATGACATGTAAAGTAAGTTTTCGGTGTTGCCATCTGTTGCATCAACATGTAAGCGAGGTTATTGAATTAGAGGAACATTTACATTTAAAATTGTAATAGTTCTCCAACATACCTTATTTCCAGAAATCAAGAAGGCCCTGGAAGGGAATCCTAGCACCCTATGCACATGTTAAGAAATTTAATATTTAAATATTTTTGTACTGCAAAAAAATCTTTAATGAAGTGGAACCGCATTCCTACACGTTTCAATTGTGAGCAGTGAAAAGCAAAACTATTCGTATAAATTTATTCTGCGGCTCCAATATCTTGGCTACCTTCAACGTATACCAGTAACATGACACTTTTAAATGCTCAACCGGTGACAGATAAGAAACAACTAATATTATCGCAAACATACCATCGAAACGGAAAACAAGGATGCTCTTCGACAAGGGCCTTTAAAAACAAAGAAAGAAACCCGGTTTAACATGTTGTTGGAACATGAGTGGTCAGCAAGATCACCCGATCTGATCCCATTAGATTTTTTTATGGGGATATATAAAAAGCAAGGTTTATGCTAATATTGTTGAAAAAGCTTATAGTATTAAGGATCTCAGAGTCATCTTGGATGATAAGTTGGTATTTGATGCTCATATAGATTACATAGTCAGACGTGCTTTTCGAATGTTGGGTTTCATTTTGAGACTTACCAAGGATTTTAAAAATATTAAAAGTATGTTTTGTCTTTATTTTTCTTTGGTTAGATCTCAATTAGAATATAATGCGGCAATTTGGTCTCCTTTTTATTTTAAATATATAAACGGAATTGAGCTTGTTCAAATCAAATTTATTAACAATGTTAACTATACAGGGTGTCCCTGAAAAGAATGGACAACGCTGGACCACAGGTTCCTTGGATGAAAATAATACTATTTAGCCTAACTTACCTATATATATGCAAAAGTGCACGCCTACTGAGATATAGCCTTCTAAATATAGAACACATAAGCTAGTTTTTTTTTTTTCAAATAATTTGAAAACTGTTTTTCTTAGAAACTTCAAATTTGGTACACATATTTTTTTATATAAGGGCAATGTAAATATAGAATTTGGTGAGAATACATATACAGGAAATTCTCTTTCTAGTGCCTGTGCGCCACTGGCTATCCCGTAACTTTTTTGTATATACGCCAATGACGACAGAATTTATATTTTTTAAAATAAGCACTATTTTAGACGATTTTTTACCTCTTTTTGATATCGTTTATGAATTTCGAGTAAAATTGGCATTTTTTACACATTAAATAATATAAAATCAGTTTAAGATAAATAGAACATTCTAGTACGAGGTGCCATATAACAGAGAAACAAATTCATAACAATAATTAAAAGGTTTTTTGTCAAGCTAGCTGTGATTTAATTTTAGCTTACTTTGTTTTTTATTGAAATTTATACTTTTGCTGAACAAAATAATATGTTAGTAGTTTTGGGTTATTGTGAAGGAAATTGTTGTGCGACTGTTCGAACATATGCTGAAAGATTTTCTAATCGAAGAACTCCAAATCACAAAACATTTGCTAATGCGGAGAGACGCCTTCGGGAAACAGGACGTTTTTTACCTGTAACATTAAATTGTGTATAATGTACGGCAAGAATTATTCAGCTGGAGGAACAAATTTTGAAAAGGGTCGAAGACATTACTCAAGTAAATAAAAGGCGTTTAGCGGCAGAGGTTGGCTTTCAAAAAGTTCCTATAATAGAGCATTAAAAGACCAGTTATTACAGGTTACAGGTATTATAGGGTACAGATCGGTATTGAAGGTCTAACAGGTGGATAGGTAGAGGAAATAATGCCCCTTTAAAATAGCCACCTCGATCCCCGGACCTATACCCATGTAATTATTTCATTTGGGGAGCGTTGAGGACCACAATTTAAAATAACTTTGCAGTAAATACAGAAAACTAATATGGGAAAGAATACAACATGAAATTAATGTTATGAGAGGTAATGCACAATTATTGGATAATTTCTAATTTTTGAAGAATTTTGCGTTTAAGGACAAGAAAGTAACTTTGAGCATTTACCGTAATATTATTTTAATGTGATTACAAATATCAATTTAGGTTTATTTAAAATGTTAATGTTGACCTTTCTTACATTATTTGTTGATATTTTATTTAGAATATTAGTGTTGATTCTTATTTTATTTATTGATAATACTGGTACCAAAAATGTGTAGTTATTTTTTTTAATGTGACGTTTTTTCATTATTATTCCCTGCTTTGAGGCTGCAGTTATAAATTATTTTTTATAAATTGGAATTTTTGCCTATATTTAATGTATTGCGAATTTTACTCGAAATCCATAAACGATATCGAAATTTTGTAAGAGTAAAAATCTTCTAAAATAGTGCTTATTTTTAAAAATATAAATTTTGTCGTCATTGGCATAAACACAAAAAAGTTACGGGATAGCCAGTGGCGCACGGCACTAGAAATAGAACATCCTGTATATGTATTCTCTCCAATTTCTATATTTACCTTGCTTTTATATGAAAAAATAAGTGTACCAAATTTGAAGTTTCTAAGAAAAATTGTTTTCAAATTATTTGAAAAAAAAATTGGTTATCTATTCTATATTTAGAAGGCTATATCTCAGTAGGCGTTTTGTATATAGGTAAGTTAGGCTAAATAGTCTTATTTTCATCCAAGGAACCTGTGGTGAAGCGTTGTCCATCCTTTTCAGGGACACCCTGTATATTTAATCGCGAAATAATAAACAAACTTCTTTGTAATATGCCTCATTGGAAATAAAAATTGACGTGTTTCAGGAATTTTGCGAAAAACCTGTATTCATTAAGTTACAGCCATAGACCACCGTTGCAGCATTTGTTCCAGTTAAACTGTCCACTCTGTACATCCGCATAGCCCTCGCGTTTCGCTCGTTCACTGCGTAAAACACGCCCGGCGCAGGGGATACCTCTCCTTTCAAGTCGCTCGAAATTAGCCGGATCTTTTATCCTGCGAGAATAAAGAAGCGGAAGGGATTCCTGGAGCTGGAGTGGCTGTGACGGGCCCGCTTCCGGTACACTGAGAGATTTCCGCAATCTGCTGATATTCATTATTTACCGACAACTGCGGCATCCTCGGTATAATTGCCGAATAACTGCCACTTGGGTTAATATTTTTAATCGCGCGCTTTTTTCGCGGGTAATGAGGGGAACGCATTTGGGAATTGGATCCCATACAGAGGGGGATTTAGGAGTGGGGAGGGGACGGGGGGTTATCGATGGGAGAATGAATGTAATGCCGTTCTTGACGGAGTCGTTTGGTCGATTAGGGTTGGTTGGAAGTCGAACATGCTGCGATGAAGTCATCGTTGTTTTGACTTTTGACAGAACAAATATGTCTCGACAGATGAAAGAATGAGCGGTGCCAGATTTCAGTACTTTTCCCAAATTTTTGAGAAAGTAGGAAATAATTGACTTTGTCTATATAGTTGTTACGATGTCAATTGGAACCTGTAAATCTTAAAGCACAGGACCGTATGCACTTCTCCTGAAATTTCTTCTTATGCTTTGACCATTATGTGTCTCGTAATTTATACTCGAATAGCAATTCGGCGAGTCCGGTATTGGTAAATTAGTCCGCCTGATGCAGAATTGACGGCGGCGCGTTGGTCATCAAAGGAAACCTGTATTGGTCCACTAGGTCGTAAATATTTTTTTTTGTATGGTACACGGGTTCACTTAGCTTTGCCGCTTTGCCGTGCAGAGCATTGTTTGGCGGGGTATGTTGTTGGTATAATACGTATTATTATTTATTAGTTGATATTATTATTTGTTCATATCGTAACCAGTAAAGGGTAATAGTTATTAAAATAAATGTTATATGTAATTATCTAGTAATTTAGCGTGGCTCTCTGGAGACTCTTTGAAGCGGAGGATAACGAAATAACTCAGGAAAAATCCCCAAATAGTGGAACCGGTTTTTGTCGAAAGTATCGAAACAAACTCAGAGATTAAAAACAAAGATTTACACGTAAAAAGTCAACGTATTATATTAAACATAATATATGAATGTTTGAAAATTGAAATGTGATAAAAAAGTTAGGAAACAGATTAACGAATTAACTAAGATATCCAAAAAAGGCCAATTTATCGCGTAATTAAAGAGAGAGACGTTTTTAATCACGGTACAAAGAGGAAACGGAAAAATACAAAATTAAAGAAAATTGACGATTTTACCAGATGTAATGCGGCGCACAATTATAAAGAAAATAAAGTTCCTACTTTAAACATGATTCGAGACAAATCAAGCGATTATCCTGATTATAACTATAAATATTTACATATTTTACGACATGCTTTATTACAATGCGATTTTAAACATAAAAAACTTGACAATCGTATGGTAATTATATGGTAATATAGCTCGGAATATAGTATATCTAGACGAGACAGGGCTAAATTTTTCTGGACGTCTATGGATTCCGTAGAATTTATGAGTTAAATGTTTTTATGCGGTTTCAATTACAAACAGCTTAATATCTTACAAAGTATTCTCCGCATAACAAAATTTTTACATTCATCGGGGAGAGGGGGGTGGTACAAGAAAGATTTTCAGTAAGAAATAATGAAATGAATCGTTGCTATAAATAAATCACTCAAAGGTTATTTTTTGAAAAATAGTTTTTTGCCTAACAAATACATCACACTGAAAAAAGCAGTCAAATACAGGGTGTAAGAAATTTGACATCCATTACTTCAGCATGATATATAATTTAGTAATTTTTAAACGCACAAGTACAAAATACGCTACAACATATGCTCAAAATGTCCACCACCATTTTCGATGCATGCACGACACTTTCGAATCCAATTTTCGCGCACTCGCTGGAAAATACTCCAAGAAAAGGAAATAGTGGTACACAAAAAACACTCCGATGTGGTCTAATCCAGATACCAACTTCGATTACTGAAAAATAATTTATAACTGCAGCCTCAAAGCAGGGAATAATAAGAAAAAACTTCACACTAAAAAACAAAATTAACTACACATTTTAGTCTTAATATTATCAATGAATAAAATAAAAAATCAACACTAGTATTTTAAATAAACAATATCAACTAATGAGAAAGTCAATTTGAATAAACCTAAATTGATATTTGTAATCGCATTAAAATAATATTACATTATATGCTCAAAGTGACCTCCTTGTTCTTGAACGCAAGAAATTAAAATGAATTTTTCCAATAATTGTGCATTACCTCTCATAACATTAATTTCATTTTGTATTCTTTCCCATAATTCGTTATCTGTATTTACTGGATAGCTATAAACTTTGGTCTTCAACGTTTCCCGAAGGAAATAATCACATGGGTTTAGATCCGGCGAATCTTAAGGAAAAAATTCAAGTTGCCTTTTTTATGTAGTTAATGCATTAGAATATAAATCCGTTACAATAACTTGTAAAAAATGCAGTGGCGTAGGTTTTTTTTATATAGAAAAGGAGATAACTCCTGCCCAGTTGTATACCACTGGTTGTACCTTTAGAGGTCATATGTTAGGGAACGTAAGGCCTACTGTCATAGTTTGTCTGTATAAAATTTTATTGAGATCAGATAATAGATTCCAGAGATATAAACAAAAAATATATTTTTTTAACAACTTTAATACCCTGTATCTCTAAAACGGGGCTGTTCCAGACCAATGTTTATAAGGCAAACACATATTATTTTAAAGAGATCTAGCTGCCTTCGAAGTTTTCTGCATAAAATTCGGACCACCCTGTATAGGTAAGTTAGGCTAAATAATATTATTTTCATCCAAGGAACCTGTGGTCAAGGGTTGTCCATACTTTTCAGGCACCCCCAATTTAAACAGCTACATTCGACGAAGGGTTAAAATAACACTATACAGGGTGTTAAAAAAAGAGTGTAAAATATTTCAGGAGGTAATAGTATGAACCAAAATAAGCAGAAAAGTCTTAATAAACATTGGTCCGCAAAGTAACGGTTGCGGAGATATGCACTATTCGTTTTTCAAACATTTTATTTTATTAGGAATAAACCGACAAAGGAAGCTTTTAACAAACAACAGCCCTCCGTCCATTTCCAAGCAGGCACGACATCTTCGTCTCAACGATATTCGAACTCTTTCGAAAACACCCTCCTTGGTTTGGATTTCTTGACACTTTTGATTAATCCATAGCTGCAGCTCTTCCAGGCTATTTACAGGAGTACCATACACTAATGTCTTCAAATATCCCCAAACAAAGAAATCTAGAGGGTTCAGATCAGGCGATCTTGGAGGCCGTAAGACAGGTCCGGCCCTTCCTACCCATCTATGTGGAAAAGTTTGGTGTAAATGCTCTCTAACGGCCAAGGAAAAATGAGCTGGAGCACCATCATGCTGGAACCACATTTGTTGCCTCTGATTCAAAGGAATGTCTTCCAAAAACTCATACAGTGTGTTCTACAGAAAGTTGAGGTAAGCAGCGCCTGTTAATCGGTTTGGTAAAATAACAGGACCTAGAAACCTGTCACCTACAATACCCATCCAAATGTTTAATGAAAAACGTGCCTGATGTCCAGATTATATTAGAGCATGAGGATTTCATCGGCCCAAATATGCGTATTGTGAAAATTAAACACTCCGTTTCTTGTGAACCCGGCCTCATCAGTAAAAAGAATGTTTGCAAGAAAACGTCTTCAGCATCATGACGTAGAAACCAGCGGCAAAAAACCAAACGTGCTTGATGATCATTTATTGGATTTAAGGCCTGTACTCGTTGCACATGGTATGGATATAGCAGTTGCCCGTGAAGGATTCTCCAAACAAGATGACCACTAATTCCTACCTCGGCTGATATTCTCCGCACACTCGTACCTGGACTCTGCTCTACCAGTGCTAGAATTTCTTCTTCTGCTCTAGGAGTGGATACCGACCTTGGTCTTCCGGATAAATGGCACTGTTTGCTCAAGGAACCGGTATCACGCAATCTTTGGTGAATTCTTCCAAACATGCGTTGTGAAGGAATCTGGCGATTTGGATAAGCGTCAACATAAAGACGTCGCGCTTCGGTGGCGTTCCCATTAGCACGACCATTCATGAAATGCATGTCTGTTAATTCTGCGTTAGAGTAACGCCATAGCGAAAGAAAACTTGTGCACTGAGAACAACTGTCAAATACGTACTGTTTATTTCACTAAACATCAACCAACTATTATAAGAAAATACACTTTTTGCAAAATAAAAAAAGGGGCTAAAAAACATAAAACATTCCATATCTCCGCAACCGTTACTTTGCGGACCCATGTTTATTGAGACTTTTCTGCTTATTTTGGTTCATACTATTACCTCCTTAAATATTTTACACTCTCTTTTTAACACCCTGTATATTGTCGCCAAAATCCAGAGATCAGGAAGGGCGATTGAAAGTCGACTCTGGTTTTCTGCAATTAAGTAAAGATGCTAATGTGACATGCAGTAATGTTACTCTTATTATTTTTATAGAAAATATTGGCTAGCAGCCAAACTATAAATTACCTACAATGTTTTTATGAAGCTCGCAGTATAGCACTAATATACTAAATGTTATCGAAAGTTTTTTAGTGCGCTCCTTAAAAGCGCGAAGCCAGAAGTTGGGAGCGCGTCGTGGCGTGAGTAGAGAGCGCGATATTTGCCGTACACTTATTAGTTTTATATCGTAATAAAAATATTAAAAGTTATGGAATAAAATCCCGGTCTCTCCTATTACCCTCGGCGCTGCTTTACTTTGTGAGACTCGACTACGGTCTTAAATGAACAAAAATGAAACTTCATTTTGATTAAAACGGCACACTGCATAATGGGAAATTGCTTTCCGGGGAGTTGTTCTGGTAATTCGAGCTCATCAATATCGTCTAAAAAAAATTAAAACGCCTATCGCGGGGTTTTTATTAAACATTCAGTGTTCCCCGGTGCGGATATTGAATTTTAATATTAACCCGGATTCGGAATTGTATTTAATTTGCCTCCCTTTTAATCTGTTTGGAAAATATGAGAGGTCCATTTAGGAGGCGCATTTAACTAATTTAAAAGCTTTTAAAGGGTAGCGTAGGAGGAATGCCTTGTGTTTACACTATTTTTGTTTGTACGCTGCTCTTGGAAGCGGAAGCCTTTTTCTAAGTGACTCTAGGGTGGAAGGGTTGTGTATCTTGCGGCCTGTCCTTCCAAATCCACCCGAAGTCTCCGAAAATCCGCAATAATTGCGACGCATCCTGACAAAGACGTATTTGCGACAACAAACATCTAACTTGCTATTGACATTGTTTACATTAAATATTTCTCGTGCAAAATGAAATGAAACGTTTTTACAAGTTCCGTTTTAGAATTTTAAAATCAGACACTTCAGCTGGACTAAAAATTAATCTGACTTTAAATATTTTTACTAATGGTGAACATCAAGTACTTTACATTTTAGTAATCCCACTATCCGCGTCATTATACAACAACATGTACATGTCTGCCTCTGATCTGAAGCTGCGCATCGATCAATTTATTCGATACGTATCTAGTGGCACGCTTCAACCTGACGTGCCGGTGAACAATCCCGACTTTTTGCTGAGGAACGTTGGCCATTGTCGTTTGTGCGTGTGTGAGTGACTTTGACGCTTTGCTTGGTCGAGTGTATGGCACGTGTTTTATGGCAGTCAGTAGCATCGTGTATCGTGAGCATAGAGCGGCACACGGTTCGACCACAGATTTAGCCTGTTTCTGCTACTACAACACATATTGCCGGTTACTAGCACAATATAGATTACTACTGTTTATTTATTTGATTGCCACAAAGTCTCCAATGTCTATTAATTATGTAATTTTAAAAAATTGAGGAAAAGTCACAAGGACAGCAAAATATTTACATTTTAGGTAATTCCATAAATTATTTTTTATTTTTTCAAATTTTATATAATTTTGAATAAAAAATGTTCCAATTAAAGTCATATTTATTTTTTATCCATACATTTTTAACAGTATTTTGAACCATAAAACCATATTTCTTTAGAGATGCAACTTAGATCACGGCGGATCTGTTTTGAGGTGGATGTGTAAGCGGTCAAAGTTTATCGGCATTTACCGTCAATTTATAAACAATTTAGCAAGCATCTTTGATCCAGTGGTTTCGTTTTTCTAAGTTCTAAGCAGGAAAAATCTTCATATCCATAAGTTATCGGTAACATAGATAAATCAGCAAAAAAGTTGTCGCTTGCACGCGCGAAAAGTGACTCAAGACACGAAAAGTGGGGGCGGAGGGCTTTCGCTCCGAGACTGAATTCGGAGGTTCAAAATGCGAAGGTACGAAAAAAATTGCAATATGCTTTTGACCGCTTATATCTCGAGGATCAATAACTTTGTTTTTAAAAAAAAAGCGTCTTTCTGAGTACTTTAAATTTATAATTTTTGGAAAAAAATCTAAATTGCAAATTGATAAATGTAATCTAATTGTTTAAAAATAAAAAAAAGAGTGTTAACTTTAAAAATTTACTGTGGTCATCCTAACCAACCGATTTCAATTGTTCAAAAACCATTTGAAAGGTTGAGCGGTCTTTTCTATGTGAAAACATTTTCAAGAATCTAGATGCTTTATTTGAGGCTGTGCAAATTTTTGAATACTCAAAAAATTTTTTCAAAATTTCTTTCAAAAAATTATTTTGTGAAAATTGTCTAACCGATTTTAATGAAATTTGGTGTATTATTTTATTATACTATAAAGTTATTTTTACCAAAATTAGAATGCCCTCGGGGCAATAAAAAAATTATCCAAAAAAACTTTGGATTTTTTGCCTTTTTTTCATCAATTATTGCTATTTTGCAACATCGGTAATAAATTTTTAACTTGCAGTATATTGTGCAAAATTCAATTCTAAAACTTTTTTTCCTCTTCAATATTCTTTCAAAATGCATAGGTTCCCAGATATAAGTAAAAAACTCAGATAAAATATTTTTAAAAATTTTTTTAAACATTTTTGTAATTTTGAAAATGTTTCGAACCTCGCGCAGATCTAGGGATCTACACTTTGTGAAATAAAGGTATCTAAATAGAATTATGTACTGTTGCGCTTGTTAGATAAGTATTATCGTTGTTGCGATAGTGTTTACATTAGGTTTTCAAGTGTCAAAAATGACTTACGTGTATAGCAACTCGGGGTTGATGGATATCGTTTAAATTTATGGTGAAGCAGGACAACGTTTGTGTTATGGTGAAGTAAGACAACGTTTGCGTTAGTTCGTAGAAACTGGGTGTTTACACCACAATTTAAACCACAAATCAATTTTATTAATTAATAATGACAATAGCGGCAAAAGCAGTTGAAGATATAAAATAGATGCTAGAAAATTTTTTTATTTCTTTCCTGGGGAAAGAAATTCTTTAAATTTTTTATTAAACTTTGACGCCATGTCAGTCGCCGACTGCATGCTTTGCCTTGCGTACGGTCGGGTTTTACAGTAGACCAGTTTTCAATGCTGTGCAGAAGTTTATTTTTAAATCGTTTTCGAATTACCATTTTTGATTTTTTTTATAAATTTGTATTTGTAACAGTCCCCTGTACATTAATTTTTTTTTGATAAGTTCTGAATTGCCCTGCATTTTTAAAGCAGTGCTTTGACAAATTTATAAACTTTTCATAGCACTGTCATACAGACATATTTAATTTTCAACTTGTCATATTAACTAAGTTTGCAATTCCTTTAATATACCGGGTGTTTCAGAGCTGAAGTGACAAAAGCCTAGGGGATATTCCGCTCAGCAAAATATGTAAAAAAAGTTCATATGAACATGTCAATTTTTTTTTAAATTGAGTTTAAAAAAAAGGCTTTAGCCGATCTAAATGAAATTTCTACGGTTTATTAAAACAATTATCTTACATCAACTGGTCCAATTAAAATTTGATCCAGAGTTTTCAGGGGCGTACCCAGCGTACGAGTTGTTTTTTGTAGGTATTTGTGTCCAACCAAAATTGATTGATGATTGGTGCAATTTTTCACGAGATTTTAATCAACCAATCAGCGATCGCATTATCTCGAGCGGAGACTTACCGGTTAGTCATTATTCAATGTAAACGAATAATTAATATTGGTGACGCTAAGATTTAGAGATTTTAGTTGACGGTACCAGCCGCGCAATGTTGGTTGCCTAACCTCGACTGTCACGTCGCTTGTAATCATTGATAAATGCTCTATATTTGGGTTATCTAATTTGCCTGCAAAACACTTTCGCTCTTCATCCATAGCAGCTCAAACCAACAGTCACCCTTTAATGAATTACAGGTCCAAGAGAAAGTGTTCTTCCAAACAGCGGACAATCGATACTACCTTAAAGCGAATCGGGATTTGCAAGGCAGGAAATACGCAACTTGAGAAACATCTGCGCCCACTTTACAAACAGGGATTATATTAACGAACAAGATTCCGAGAAGCAGTCTAGCCATTTAGACCAGGGCCGATAATTTTTGAAACCAAAAAAAATTATAGTAGGATGAAACCCATTGGAAAAGAAAGAGAATATAACAGAAATGAAAGGAAAAATAATTTACGGGCGATCTGAGGTCGGGAAGGGGAAGGGGGAGTTTTTAAGGGTAAAAAACGGTTTCCCTTTATTTCCGGGAAAACTACAAGTCTTATGGAAAAAAGTTAAATGGCAAAGTTGTAGGTAATAAAAAGATCTACAACTTTTGTATTTACACTTTTTTCACATAACCTCAAAATTTATGTGAAAAATTCAAATAACCAAGTTTTTGGTTTTTTATTTTTATCTTTTACAAACAAATTTTTTTTTCACGAAATTTGGTGAAAACTTACCTATTTATGTCCCAAACACGCTGTAATTTTTTTGATTTGAAATATTTATTTTTTCACCTTATTTTTACTTAATATCGAAAAAGCACCCTAATTTTCAATCGAAAATTCTCACGTCAAAATATCTGCTTTTTTAAAAACGTCGGTGGGCTTTTTCTTCGTTGAAATCTCTACTTTCTGATGGTGTAAAAAAATATATACATTACTATGGTAAGTTTTCTCAGGAAATGCAAAGAAACGAACTAGAATCCGAAATTTTTTTTCTAATCATTATGTACAATTTTGAGCTATTTATTAAAATTTACACTTTAATTACTCGAAAAACGTAAGATTCCATGTTACATTGATAAACAAAAAATTACAAGTCGAAATATACTATTATAATTAACAACCAAATAAGTTAATAAAGTTAATATTTAATAAGACATCTACAATATTTTGAGAAAGTTGTAGAATCTTCTTTAAATTATATACGTAGATGCCTATTTATTGACCTACGGAAAATTTTAGCCCATCAAAAGGTATTTCATAGAGAAGTGGGGGAGGGGCTAGGAGGGTCTGGGTCTTACTATCTGTTATTTCGTAGTAGCTGTAAAAACCGCTAGCCAGTATTCGAAATAGAGAGCAATGAACAACATCGTTTATAAAAATACACGTGCAGGCTGAGTTACTTTAAGAAAAGAAAAGAAAAAAACTACGAGGAAATTAATGATTCAGATGAAATTGTGGATGAAGAACCAATGCAGACTGGAAATAATATTGGAGACGAAGACGGTGATTGTCTTGAAGATTTTGAAGATCTACTAGAATCGGGAAGGTTTATCGAATCTCACGATGAAGAAATGACATCAAAGAGACAAAAACTAATGGATAAGTGATTAGAATTCAAGATAAGATATTTAAAAATAACAAGATTAATGTTTTTAAAAATATTATAATGAATAACGTAATCATTATAAAGTATCTAAATTCAATAGTAAGATTTACATGTATATTTATATATTATGAGATTTTCTATGACATAAATGTAATTAGAATTTAATTAATCAACTTTTTTACTGAAAAAAATAGCAGCAGTACATTTTTTAGATAAAATCCCCTTTAAATCCTATCTTTAATATTTAGAACAACTTACTATTTTCGCATGTTTTTTGCAATCTTTATGTTTTATGGATTTGTAATTTTTTTGTTTATCAATGTAACATGGAATCTTACGTTTTTCGAGTAATTAAAGTGTAAATTTTAATAAATAGCTCAAAATTGTACATAATGATTAGAAAAAAAATTTCGGATTCTAGTTNGTTGCACAGCCTCAAATAATACACATCTAGATATTTGAAAATTTTTTCACATAGAAAAGACCGCTCAACCTTTCAAATGGTTTTTGAAAAATTGAAATCGGTTAATTAGGACGGTCACAGTAAATTCTTAATTAATTTTTATTTAAACAAATTTTTTTTTATTTGGAAATTAATTTTTTTGTTAAATACAGATATAATTAAGAAAAAATAGTACTTTAAAATTATAATTTTTGGAAAAAACTAAATTGCAAATTGATCAATGTAATCTAATTGTTTAAAAATAAAGAAAAGAGTGTTAACTTTAAAAATTTACTGTGGCCGTCCTAATCAACCGATTTCAATTGTTCAAAAACCATTTGAAAGGTTGAGCGGTCTTTTCTATGTGAAAACATTTTCAAGAATCTAGATGCTTTATTTGAGGCTGTGCAAATTTTTGAATACTCAAAAAATTTTTTCAAAATTTCTTTCAAAAAATTATTTTGTGAAAATTGTCTAACCGATTTTAATGAAATTTGGTGTATTATTTTATTATACTATAAAGTTATTTTTACCAAAATTAGAATGCCCTCGGGGTAATAAAAAAATTATCCAAAAAAACTTTGGATTTTTTGCCTTTTTTTCATCATTATTGCTATTTTGCAACATCGGTAATAAATTTTTAACTTGCAGTATATTGTGCAAAATTCAATTCTAAAACTTTTTTTCCTCTTCAATATTCTTTCAAAATGCATAGGTTCCCAGATATAAGTAAAAAACTCAGATAAAATATTTTTAAAAATTTTTTTAAACATTTTTGTAATTTTGAAAATGTTTCGAACCTCGCGCAGATCTAGGGATCTACACTTTGTGAAATAAAGGTATCTAAATAGAATTATGTACTGTTGCGCTTGTTAGATAAGTACTATCGTTGTTGCGATAGTGTTTACATTAGGTTTTCAAGTGTCAAAAATGACTTACGTGTATATCAACTCGGGGTTGATGGATATCGTTTAAATTTATGGTGAAGCAGGACAACGTTTGTGTTATGGTGAAGTAAGACAACGTTTGCGTTAGTTCGTAGAAACTGGGTGTTTACACCACAATTTAAACCACAAATCAATTTTATTAATTAATAATGACAATAGCGGCAAAAGCAGTTGAAGATATAAAATAGGTGCTACAAAATTTTTTTTATTTCTTTCCTGGGGAAAGAAATTCTTTAAATTTTTTATTAAACTTTGCCGCCGTGCCAGTCGCCGACTGCATGCTTTGCCTTGCGTACGGTCGGGTTTTACAGTAGACCAGTTTTCAATGCTGTGCAGAAGTTTATTTTTAAATCGTTTTCGAATTACCATTTTTGATTTTTTTTATAAATTTGTATTTGTAACAGTCCCCTGTACATTAATTTTTTTTTGGATAAGTTCTGAATTGCCCTGCATTTTTAAAGCAGTGCTTTGACAAATTTATAAACTTTTCATAGCACTGTCATACAGACATATCTAATTTTCAACTTGTCATATTAACTAAGTTTGCAATTCCTTTAATATACCGGGTGTTTCAGAGCTGAAGTGACAAAAGCCTAGGGGATATTCCGCTCAGCAAAATATGTAAAAAAAGTTCATATGAACATGTCAATTTTTTTTTAAATTGAGTTTAAAAAAAAGGCTTTAGCCGATCTAAATGAAATTTCTACGGTTTATTAAAACAATTATCTTACATCAACTGGTCCAATTAAAATTTGATCCAGAGTTTTCAGGGGCGTACCCAGCGTACAAGTCGTTTTTTGTAGGTATTTGTGTCCAACCAAAATTGATTGATGATTGGTGCAATTTTCCACGAGATTTTAATCAACCAATCAGTGATCGCGTTATCTAGAGCGGAGACGTAACGTTTTGTCATTATTCATTGTAAACGAATAATTAATATTGGTGACGCTAAGATTTAGAGATTTTTAGTTGACGGTACCAGCCGCGCAATGTTGGTTGCCTAATCTCGACCGTCACGTCGCTTGTAATCATTGATAAATGCTCTATATTTGGGTTATCTAATTTGCCTGCAAAACACTTTCGCTCTTCACCGATAGCAGCTCAAACCAACAGTCACCCTTTAATGAATTACAGGTCCAAGAGAAAGTGTTCTTCCAAACAGCGGACAATCGATACTACCTTAAAGCGAATCGGGATTTGCAAGGCAGGAAATACGCAACTTGAGAAACATCTGCGCCCACTTTACAAACAGGGATTATATTAACGAACAAGATTCCGAGAAGCAGTCTAGCCATTTAGACCAGGGTCGATAATTTTTGAAACCAAAAAAAATTATAGTAGGATGAAACCCATTGGAAAAGAAAGAGAATATAACAGAAATGAAAGGAAAAATAATTTACGGGCGATCTGAGGTCGGGAAGGGGAAGGGGGTGAGTTTTTAAGGGTAAAAAACGGTTTCCCTTTATTTCCGGGAAAACTACAAGTCTTATGGAAAAAAGTTAAATGGCAAAGTTGTAGGTAATAAAAAG
>NW_019416496.1:1015849-1052763 GCF_000390285.2 Anoplophora glabripennis | reverse complement strand
TATTTTCAAATGGAATGTACTATTTTTTATTTAATTTTTGGATTCTACATCGAATTTTAAGGTAAGTTTCATAACCTTACTTTATCCTTAAACTCAATAGTTTTTGAAATATTTTGACTTTTTCAAAATTTTTGAAAAAAACATACCTACACTTAATCGGTTCTATCTCCTCCAATTTTTAAGATAGGAAGCTGAAATTTTAGATGGTCAATACCAAAACGTGTCCAAATATCTGGAATATTCGAAAGTTGGTGCATGTTACACAGGGCGTCTAGAAAACACGGACCAATTGTGTCAAATTGAAAGTTTAACAACTCGCTTATATTAAATAGAACACCCTGTGTTTTATAATGCCAGTAGATGCACCTGTTAATTCTCTTTCCATTGGTATAAACATTAGGAGAAACCCCCGTACATAAATTTTCAGAATTCCAGTATGCGTAGTTTTCCAGAAACGTCTAATTGAAGGTCTATCTGGAACACCCTGTATAGAGGACGGCAGTTTTTCGACAGCGACTAAAAACAGGCTCTTAAACACAACCGTACTTAGTGTAACAGTTTTCATTTCGTGCGTATCATTCGCGGCTTAATTTTGTTGCTGTTTTATGTTGTTTTGAATTATTTTGTGAAGTCTAGCATCGATTCGGCTGACGAAGTAGCTGAATAAGAAAGAATAGTATAAACATACCGTATGTTGTTTAGAATTTTATAACGTTTTGATATTACCTGTTTTAATTTTCCTAAATGCACCCCTATCTACTTTACGTAGCGACAGTAGTATAGTTCAGCAAAACTACGTCAATGTTAGTAGCCCGGTCAAAATAGACATTTCAAATAACGAAAATTCCGACAGAGCTCAATTTTGGTGGAGACTTGGATACACCATTAGAAATAAAGTGTCGAAAGTCCCCATCTATTCCATGTGTGCTAAAAATGTTATTCGGGGACAAAGGTCAAAATTTGAGGTTTTTCGGATTTTTTTCGAAAACGGTATGTTTCATCAAAAAAGTAGCCCTGACAAAAATTATAGATCTTAAAATTATCTACAAAAATGGTCCTTTGTAATTTTTTTTAAGAATCACCATTCCTGAGATATCGCGATTCTAATAGTTGAATGAGTCACGTTCTACATGATATGCACACATTTCCACACCACGCTTTTTTTTAACGTAGTTTCCCCGGTAGGCCTACTCCACGAACTGTTATGACGGAATTTTCAGGGACAATACCCTTTTAACTGTATGATGATTATTGATATTGATATTGGTTATTGACTTTAACTGTAGTTCTGATTTCTTTTAATATTTTAATCTGATTCATACTCTTCAAAGTCGACTTCAACAGCCATGTCTTCTTCAACTTCTTCTTCTTCCTCTTCTTCTTGCTGAATGTTCATAAATTGTTCAAATGAAGATGAACCAGCTGTCTCTTCATCGAAATCACATGAACCTTCGTCTGTTGTATTCAATTGGACATTTGAGCAAGACTAGCTTTGGCAATTAGTACACGCTGGAGAACACAGTAACTCTACTCTTCTACAGCCACATGTAGCACTACAGCCTTTTTTGCAATTGCAAAAAATAGTGTTTAGGAGTTTTTCCAGGGCAAGTGGAAGTAAAGTTTGAATCGGTTCCAAAGTATTATCAGTTAATTTCCAACCTCAGTCTTCTGGGTTCAGTTGATAGCCTAGCCATGTATGAACTTGATAGTATAGTCGATACAAGTGTTGATTAGCAGAAGCCGATGTTGGAGGAAGACAACATAGTTGTAATTGTTTCTTCTTTCGTGTATTTTTTACAGAAGTTAAATATCTATATTTATCTAGCAAGGAGAAAGCGAATTCCTTTTGCGATTATTGTTTGAGGTGACGAATCAATTTATGCAATCAATCAATATTTTTTTTCCAAATAATTTTAATACTGATGTTTTACTCCTTCTGAACATTGCTGATGTAGTATCGCAGCCGGTTATCGCATGTAAAAATAAGATATGGTTTTGGCATTTTGGATAAGCAGATAAACTTTTTGAAGAATATATTTTTATTCGCTGTTGAGCCTTTCCAGGTTTTAAAAAGTATATAATTTTATCAAGTGGAGTACCAGTAAGTAGTATTAATAAGTCAACATCTTCACCAACTACAATACTTGCATTTGTTGCAATAAATTGTTCTATTGCTGTTTCAATTATAAGGACATCTGCGTCATTTTGACTAAGGGACTGAGTTTCTTTTGAGTGTATATTCTCAGAATAGTATAGTTTATACATATAAGAGACACAAATAGGCATTTTTACTTGAATTAAGTGCCTGACTGTGACTATGTACAGGGTGTTTTCACTTTAAATTTGGAAAATGCAGGAATGTATTCCCTATCAAAAATTAGGTGTAGTTTGTCTCTTCCCGTTCCTGAAACATAAAACAGTCACTTTTAAAGAGGAGGCATTTTCCAGGCATCACCCCGTATTAACTCGATATTTGTTCGTGAAAGTAAAAACATACTTATGGAAACGTCGGATACTATGGGATACTTCGGGATTAATGCCCGGCAAACAAAATCAGACCGGACAATTATTTCAGCAAACCCAAATTAATTTCGACAGACAACGCAGTGCAATTTTAAGCCCGGCACGTGAAAATGAATTAATTTGACGCATTCAAATTTGCGAAATGCAAAATTGTCGCTATAGTATACAAAATCTCTGACAAACATACGCGAACCGCTTTCGCTTAACGCGGTATCAATCGGGATATGCGACAGCTGGAATAAAAATTAGTGTCACTATTTTGGAAATGCGAGTAATAACGGATAGATTGTAAAAATGTCTTGTTGTAGTGTTCTAGTTCGTTGCTATAAAGGGTGTTCCAGATAGACCTTCAATTAGACGTTTCTGGAAAACTANTTATGAGAACCCCCAATACGCATAATGTGTACCAAGTTTAAATCAAATCTACTCGTGGATAGCCGAGATATGTCAAAAAGTGTTTATTTTTTTTTAAGTTTCAACGCCCTGTATTTCCAAAACAAAGGCTTTCATAAAACATTTTTATAGAGCAAACTACACCTAATTTTTGATAGGGAATACATTCTTGCATTTTCCAAATTTAAAGTGAAAACACCCTGTATATACGTTGCATATATGTGCATATCATGTAGAACGTGACTACTTCAACTTTTAGAATCGCGATATCTCAGGAATGGTGGTTCTTAGAAAAAAAGTATAAGGACCATTTTTGTAGTTAATTTTCAGATCTATAATTTTTGTGAGAACTATTTTTTTTGATAAAACTTACCGTTTTCGAAAAAAATACAAAAAACCTTAAATTTTGACCTTTGACCCCGAATAACTTTTTTAGCACACATGGGATCGGTGGGGACTTTGACACATTATTTCTAATGGTGTACCCAAGGTCTCCACCAAAATTTAGCTCTGTCGGAATTTTTGTTATTTGACCACTATTTTTATGACTAATTTGACCGGACTATAGAGGTCATGGACAGTGAGATTTCCAAATTAAATACTGCATGTAAAAACATGACGGTTTTAAAAATGTATATCACATTAATTCTCTTATGTACGTTTTTTATAAACATAAATCAATTTTGTTTAAAAGTAGTAAGGGATTTGTTAATATACAGGTCTGGCCATATTTTTATTTCCGATACAATGTTAGTAAATTATATAAATATTTCACCAGTCTCCCCTAATTATTCTGGCTCCGCCTCCATATCATTTGTATAACTTTATGCCATCGATATAAGGGAATAAAAACACGACATAAGAAGTGCGCAAAGACTGCGGTTCCAGGCTCTCTTTGATTATTGGTTTATTGTATATGTCCTGCATTAGGAATTTAGGAACAACGTACGTCTAAGATACGTCCATACGGAAGATAGAATACTGGAGAATAATTACGTTTTTGATTTATTGCAATGGCATAATAGTATATTATTCAACGAGCGTATAATGATGGGTATTATTCACGAGGTGAAGTTTACAGCCACGAGCCGCAGGCGAGTGGCCTAAATCACCGAGTGAATAATACCCATTATACGGGAGTAGAATACTATACTTTATCCACGACTACTAAATATTTTTGTTGAAGTTTTTTTTGAAATGTTTCGAAAAACATGGTATGTTAAGAAACAGATATACGACTCGCACAAATGAAGTCGCTGATGGCTCAGTGTAGATGCTCTTTCCCTTCCAACCGCGGGTCCCGGGTTCGAATCCGGTCTAGGAAAATTCACTTTTTTTATTTTTTTTTATATGTACAGCACTGAATTGAAAATATTTAGTGGTTTACACGATAAAATTTTAAAAACGGATTGTTTGTAGCAGAACAATATAATATTATAGCTAAATTAAGGAAGCATCTGACAGTAGTGATTAATGACTCATTAATCACTGCCGTGATTAATGGGTATTATTAAGGTCGAGCAAACAGACGTATAATAGGTACATTATACAATAGTCGTGGATAAAGAGTATAAGCCACGGCCTGGAACTGACAGCAGTGTTGCCATATGTACCGTAATTACCCTATTTGTACGATATTTTTTTACAAGAATTGTAAGAGATTTTGAGACCATACTAAATCATTCCACCTTTATCACAAATTATTTATAACCTTTAGTAAAAACTAAAACAGCATTCTAAAATAGAATGAATGGTAATTATTCAAATGCTTATTAAATAAAAGCTTATTATTAACTAATAAGGTGGTCAAACAAACCACCTGCTTAAGCTTCACAATACCCTAATCTGTCATAAAATTCTTGACGAACATTTGACAAAATTTCAGCTGTAACTGATCATAAAATATTTCTAATTTTAAACCGTAATTCGTCCAAATTTGCGGCTATGTAGAGAAATTGTGTTAAATGACTCCATAAAAAGAAGCCGCAGGGTGTCAGATCTGGAGATCGAGGAGGCCAAGGTATACGGCCAAGTAGGGAAAAAGATGATTCGTCTGTAAATAAAATCTGCCCAGCAAATTCATTATTTTCATCTATTTTTTCACCAATGGATTCACAAAACTCCATACGCCTTATTTGATCAGCAGGAATAATTTCTTGAGAAGTTTGCATTTTATAGGCTTTGTAACCATTCTTTTTTAAGATGCGAAGAACTGCACGACTTGGAGTGTCAAGTTCTTCGGAAATTTGGGAGGAAGACCACGGCTCACTTACTTCCACAAACACACACATACATTAACCACATACATTAACCTCTTCTTCTCTTCTTGCTTCAGTAATTTGACGAAGTTCCTGATTGCTACATGTCGTACACCGATTAACACATCCACACTCCTCAAACTTATGAAAATTATTCAAAACAGTTCTAGCAGTGGGGACTGGTTCGTCAGGGTATGAAAATATAAACCGACCAACGACTTCCTCTGCGCTTTCTGCAGGACAATACCATTTAATAATATTAATTTTTTGTTCGACATATACACCATTTTTATTTTGCAATATTCCGTCTACCTCTTACCAAAGGTTTGAATGGATTAATAATAAAAATTAAAACTAAACAAACAGCAAAGCGCTTTAGGTATTCGGTCGGTTCGCAAAAAATGCAACGGGGCACGTGCACTCCCACAGCCTACTAATTACGAGAGTCCGAGTTGGAGCCCCGATGATATATGTCATGTATAAAATAGAATAATTGTATGAATATGTATTTTTAAATTGAATAAATACTGTTAATAGTAATTATTAATAAAATGTTAAAAATATGCAAATAAATTGAAACTTACCAATAGGAAGTCCTTTCTTTTCGTTTTGGCGACTTCTGTTGATCGAATTCGCGACGTTTGACAATAAAACCTGACAACACTGCTGTCGCAGCAATTTCCACCCGGGAATATTCATGCGAGGTGTACCAAGAAATCCAGCCCGCGATCTAAATGTCTCCGAAGGAAAGTGTACTCGCGTCTGCCGAGATATTTCATATTTAGATGAACAGAACGAGGCGGGAGAGCTCAGCTGGTCTTAATGCATAAAGAACTCCGAACAGTTGTTTATCGCCTGTTTATAGTATCATAAATAGCTCTAAAGCGGAGTCCTGGATTTTAAAGGATACGGGAAAATGTACAAAGAGGACATTACGTACATCTTCCTCCAGTCTACCTTTTGAAATAAGTATGGCAGACGTTAATTCGGGGTCTGGCCTTAAAAAGGCGCGGATTAAATTTTATGGAGCGATTCTACTTAGCTTACAGCGTTTGGGATTAGAGAATAAAAATAAATTTACCATCTACAGTTATTAATTAGTGGGTATATCCACCCTAAAATTGCGTATACCCAGTCATGGTGCACCTCCTGTTTTTGTTTGCTTTTTTAAGCAAAATATATTATGATTTTTATAACGCATTGCGTCTTGATAGACAATATTTTTTATTCACATGATTTTAATAAATGAAGGCAAATGCGAAGCGATATTTTTTCGAAAACTTCTTCTTCGAAATATTGTTAAAATGCCGAAAATTGGAATGATAATGTTGATATTTTATATACATTACAGGAAAAAATTTCAAATTTCAAAAAACATTTTTGGAAATTTTTTTCGAAACTTTTAAAGTTTTTTCTTAAATTTAAACAATATCTAATGTAAAATTGTGGGAAAAGTCGAGAAAAATGTTTCCTTCTCATTTTGATAATGATTACATAATGTTTAAGAGCAATATTCCAAAACTTGTCATTTATGGGGTTATTGTGGATATATTGAGCTATAAAAAATTATCTCAACATTACTCTTTTCATCGATATTTGTAAATTAGCGGTAGATCTTCTAAAAAAAACATAAAAAAGTCATTTCATTGCACTTTCTTCGAAATAATAGATGAACAAACAAATTTTTTCTTCGAAAGCAATGGTAGCTACTTGTAAAGAACTTATCCAAGTTTTCAAAACAGCCCTTGGATTTACTGTGTAATAATTTCTTGCAGATATATCAATGATGAGAGACAAAAAAAATATTTAGAATTATTCACTTTTTATGGCTGAAAGCAAACATACACATACAGTGTGTATCAGCCAAATGGAATAAATTCAATAATAATTAAATGGGGGCGTATTAAAAAAAAACACGCTCGGACACGGCGATTGGTATTTTTAGTTGCGCATTTTTTGAACTAAAACTTTTTATACAGTGTGTCATGTAACAGAGGTCAATACCAACTTTCTTCTTTTAAATGATACACCCTATCTATTAATCAATTTTTGGATTCTTCGGAAAATTCTAGACATATTTCATGTACAATGTCCTATACCTATCTTCAACTGTTTCGGAAATAACGAGCGTTCAAATAAAAACGTGGTCGAAGTTGGCTCTGACACATTGGACGTAGGGAGTAGCTTATAGCGACCAACTTAACCTCATTTCTCAACGAGCTGACTAGCAGCTGTCAGTTTCAATAATGTTAATGACTATATAACTTTATTTTAAAGAATAATCGTGATAACAATAACAAACAATTAAAGGAGCTGCGGAAAGTGTCCCCCTCCTTGTTATAACAATAAATTAAAGCAGCTGCTGAAAGTGTCCCCCTCCTTGTTCCAAGCACTTTTCACACCTGTTCCTCAAAGAATTAAAGACATTTTCTAAGATGCTCGGGGTATTGTTAATTTCACGAATCTTGTCTATAAGTCGAGCCTGCAGATGGTTTAAATCAGGAATAGGCAGTTCAAAAATAGTGTTTTTAAGGTAAGGCCACAAAAAGAAATCACACGGCGTAATATCACATGACCTCGGTGGAAATTCATGTTCAGCATTGAGACTAATTAGTCGATTTTGGAAAACTTCCCTCAACATATTCATCGTCTCGCCTGCCGTATGTGCACTTGCGCCATCTTGTTGAAAGTAAAAGTTTGTAATTTCGTTTTCTTCCAGCTGGTTAACAAAAGGAGCGATAATTTCTTCTCTATACCTTTGCGCAGTAAGAGTACCATTAAAAAAAATAGGTCTATAAATCCTCCTTCGATTGAGAGCACACCAAACTCCAATTTTTTGAGCGTGTAGAGGGCCCTCTACAAAAAAGTTATCTGGTTTTTCAGAAGACCACATTCTCATATTCTGTGAGTTTACGTAACCACTTAAATGAAACCAGGCTTCATCAGAAAAAAAGGTGATATTATGAAGTTCACAGTAGTTGTTTAAAAACCATTCACAAAATACAGCCCGTCGCGGAAAATCAACTTCATGAAGTTCTTGCTGACAAGTTAAACGATAGGAGAACAAACGCAAATCTTTTTTTAACACTGTGTGGCAGGTACCGACTGATACTCCCACCATTTGTGATAAAACACGTACAGAAGTTCTTGGCGCATTTTCCATTATTTGTTGGACATTTTCTTTTAATTCTTCAGTCCGCTTTTTAGGTCGGCCGTTTCCTTCTTTTCTTGTTACACTGTCCGTTTCACGAAAAACATTAACACAACGCTGAAGTGCACTTTGAAAAATTTTGTACTCAACAACGCCGGGAAATTGATTTTGAAATTCTATGAAACATTCCTCAATAGAATACTTCCATATTCCATCAATCTTGCGTCCATTTCTAAAGTAGGACTCTATGATAAACACTTTTTGTTCTTGAGAAAACACCATTTTAAACGCTTTTTAAAACGAAAATATTCAAATTGATAGCGGCGATATAGCGCTTTGACAGATGACGTTTAAGTTCATTTGCTATACGCTACGCCCTACGTCCAAATTTTCAGGACCAACTTGACCACGTTTTTATTTGAACGCTCGTTATTAACTGTTTTCAGATTTATTGCAAAAAATTAACATTAAAAAAAGAAAATTATTTTATTACAGAAATTCGCTACAACACACTCAATACTTATTTCCCTTTTAGTTCTTTATTATTAGAAAGTAAGCAAAAACCATTTCAGCCTTCCTTTTTACTGATATGAAATTAAAAAAAGTATAAATAGTTTTGTTTACATTTGTTTAAAACGCCTGGCCTTAGCAAGGTGTTGTCTGTTTGCATGACAGTAGTTGTCAGTATTATAATGGTATGAATTTCGTTAATTGCATCAGAAAAATGGTTCAGTTAACAGAAATGCACAAAATAACAATTCTACAGATGACTGGTTATGGAGATAACACACGGACACAAATGGAAGTTGCTCGCTTATTTCATGAAAGACTTCCAAATTTGCCGCCTATATCTCAAGCGATAATTATTAGTAAAAAGCAGTTTCGTGGGCTTGGATATGTAAAGCAGATAAAAAAGCAGATGCTAATGCAATAAGTGATGATACCAAATTAGAAATTATGCTTGAGTTTGAGAAAATTCACATACTTCTAGTCGAAATGCAGCCCCAATGTTCGATGTTAGCCATTCATCGATTATTCGAATATTAAAAGAAAATAAAATGCATCCCTATAAAATGAAACCAACTCAGGAGCTCATGGAAGACGATTTTGATAAGAGATAAGAGTATTTTTGTGAACAAATGATGGCAATGTTAGATAACAATGTGATCCAATTAGAACATGTTTTGTTTTCTGATGAGTCCACCTTTACACTTCAAGGTCATGCTAATAGTCAAAATTGCCGCTATTGGTCTAGGGAAAATCCTCACTGGATTACAGATGAACATACGCAATACTCTGAAAAGGTTAATATTTGGGCAGGAATTGTTGGAGATCATATCATGGGTCCCTTTTCGTTGATAGCAATTTGAATGGGGATAATTATTTAGTACTGCTCCAAAATAATGTCGTGCCAACTTTGACAAACTTGTATCCTGATTCAGCAAACCCAGAAGTTCCAGCGAATTCATGATATGGTTTCAGCTAGATGGAGCACCGCCCCATTACCAAATCAATGTCCAGCAGTACCTCAACCGAATATTTCCAAATCGGTGGATAGGGAGGCGAGGATCCATAGAATGGCCAGCACGATCTCCTGATCTGGCACTATTAGACTTTTTCTTATGGGGATATGTTAAAAGTATTGTATACAAAACTAAACCCCTCCACTTCCCTGACTTAAGAAGACGAATAACGCTTGCGATTAGATCGGTCACGCCTGAGATGTGGAGTAACGTTAGAAGAAATTTCTATTTAAGATTAGGATGTTGCCAAGACGTTCGCGGCGAGAATTTTGAACATCTTCTTCATTGACATTAATGTTTTTTTATTGCTTTTTTACATTATCAATAAGTAAACAGTATTACTTATTAGTGTTTGGCTGTGTTGTAGCGAATTTCTGTAATCAAATAATTTTCTTTTTTTAATGTTAATTTTTGCAATAAATCTGAAAACACTTAATATTTCCGAAACAGTTGAAGATAGGTATAGGACATTGTACATGAAATACGTCTAGAATTTTCTGAAGAATAAAAAAATTGAGTAATATACATGGTGTTGCATTTAAAATAAGAAAGTTGGTACTGATCACTGTTACATGACACACCTTGTATAAAGTTTTTTTTGAAAAAAATGTGCAACTAAAAATACCAACCGACGTGTCTGAGCGTTTTTTCGAACACGCTTCCATTTATTTATTATTGAATTTATTACATTTGGCTGATACACATTGTATATACAGGGTGATTCATTAACAATGAGAAAATCGAATAAAGATACTACACGTGAAATGGTGACCATTGGTGCAAACATGCCTTATCCGAAAGTTGATAGTTTCGGAAATGCAGGGTGTTGAAAGTTCAAATTTTAAATCGTTTTTTTGCGATTATTCTGAAAATATGTAGGTTAGGAACTTGAAAATTTGTGAAACTATATTTTTTTAGGCNATTTTGTAAAATGGATATTCAAAAAGGAAATTGGCGTCAGGCTTAATTGTTCCCGAATAATATGCATGGGATGTACTTGGAATATTATATTCGAATATTCTATAAAAAGAATATTTCGTATTTATTTAGAATATCTTGTTCTGTGGATATAGTTAAAAAGAATATGTTTTGTATAAGAGTGATCTCAGTAGAATGATCTGAGACGTCTTGAGAGATACAGGCTTTTAAAGTTATGAAGAAAATATGGAATAACAGTTATAAATTGAAAACTAAAAAAAGTTTATTAAATTATTTTTTGCTGTACACGTAGAACTGATTAATAATTTTTTGAAAATTTCTGCTCCTTGGAAAGGTTGAAATAAGTGTTTTAAGTTAATTTTTTTCTTTGAAAAATCTTTAGAATTTTTTTTGAGTATGGCTATAATTTTTAATGAATTTTATTTGAAATGTAGAATTGTAAGAATGATTGTTAGCTAATTGTAATCCTATTAAAAATTTTATTATTTCATATGAATCAAAATCAGTTGAGAGTATATAGTTTATTGATAAATTTTTATATGTTTAAGGTTTAAAAACTTCATTGCAATTATATAAAATTAAATGGAGAAAGTTTTATAGAATTTTTGAGGTCTGAAAACTTTTAAGTTTTGTATTATAAAATGGAATTGTGACGAAAAGTATTTTAAATGTTTGTAACAAAAGGTTAAACGTGTCAATTTAGTGACGAAAGTCATTGTTTTAAATTTTAACTGTATGAAAATGAAGGATATATAATGTAATGAATGTACATTTGTCTTGTTTGAATGGGATTTTATAAAATAGCAATTTTTATATAACATCTTTAAGGACATTGTGAGAAATTTGTTTTAATTTAAGAGAAAACAAACGTAAAATTAAGTTTTTGATCTTTGAGTTTGAAACAACATATTGGGATTGCGTCTGACTTCGTTGGCAGCGATTTGTATTCTTTGCCACAACTCTTCACACGAGCCAATCGATTATTTGTAAACTATATCTTTCATTCGAGACCAAATAGAAAAATCAAGAGGATTGAAGTCCGGACTTCTGGATGGCCAAGAAAAAATGCTTACATAGCCAATCCAGCGATTTGGAAAAACTGCATATAAATATGCACGCACTGGCCAAGAAAAATGCGGTGGAGCTCCGTCGTGCATGGACTATATGTCTCTTCTTAAATAAAGTGGAACTTCTTCAAGCCGTGGAAGCATTTTCGCTTGGCCACCCAGAAGTCCGGACATCAATCCTCTTCATTTTTCTATTTGGACGAATCTATTGGTTCGTGTGAAGAGTTGTGGGAAAGAATACAAATCGCTGCCAACGAAGTGAGACGCAATCCCAATATGTTGTTTCAAACTCACGTGTAGTATCTTCAGCTTTCGATTTTCCCATTGTTAATGAATCACCCTGTATACACTGAACGAAACCAGCTACAGTTTTACTGTGAAACGTCACGATTCCTCCCATTCCTCCGCACTATTTGCGCACTGAAGTGTCGAGCTCTACATCTTTTTAACTTTCTAGGATGTCACAAACAACAAATTCAAATTCCCTGCATCCAATTTTTGTTAATCTATTCTGTCTTCGTATTTATCACTGGCAGTGGCATTACCATCGCCACATTGTTTTTAAACCGAATCAAATATATGGAATTACACTCTAAGAGCGGTTCTAATAAAATTTAGCCGATATTCGCTTCTCGTTCGTCTTAAACAAGCTGGAAATACACTTGAAAAACGTCTGCCGGCGTACGATTCCAAGAAGGGTTTATATAATATCTTAGTCGATCCACTCGAACATTGATAACTCGCAAAAAGTTACCGGCTGCCGGGAGATTGTTTTTGTTCGAGTCTCGATTAAGTACTTAGAGGAGCTTTCCTAATTCCTCCGGTGCAGCCGAGTCGGAATCCGGGCCGCCAACTTGATGTATGGGAAGGCAACATCTGGAGACAAATGAAGAAATGTAGTGGAAAGATTACAACGGCGAAACAGCCAGGTTGGTAAGTTAGGGCCGGATATCAAACAAATAAACAACGTTTAGCGCACCGCGATACACACCGGCGTCGCTGCGTTTTATTGCCGCTGGAAATTTATTGGACACGCTTTTTACGGCCGGCGTACCTACGAATCGAATAAATTTACCAGTCGAATTCGGAATTATTGCATATGATTCGGGTTATTAGTCGTGCGCGGGATATTGCCGTTCATTATTTTGATGGGGCTGTTAAGGACGACATAATAAACCCGGATTTTATAAGCCATAAAAGGGGGGAGGTAATGCCAAATTGATTTCGGAACAGTTTTAAGTTGTGACACTGAAACCAGTAGTTGCTTTTAATAAATTAGTCTGGCCCTACAGCATGGATCACGCCAAGGTGGCTAGGTATAAAGGTTGGCTCTCTTGCTGCCAAGGTGTTGGGTTAATGCTCTAGCGCTGTTGGAATAAACATACAAATATTATTGATTTTTTATAAACACATGTTCGATCAGTACCGAAATCATGTAATGAATATCATCTAAAATAATTATTTTTAAATTAAAAAAGCCCATGAACAGAAAGTTATGAAATCCACAGGCCTCTGTTTAAAATGTTGTAGAATATGTTGAAAAAGATGGATAAATGTCATAGAAATTACCAACGAACATAAATTAAATATTGAATTTTCATTTTTCCAGTTTCATTATTCAGAATCTATAGGTTTCTGTTTAAACATTTTGTCTAATGTGACCAAAAAACGTCGTATAAACGTCATAAAAATTTCAAATGCACTGGAACACATCAACTTGCCTAAATAACAATAACGTAGATTAAATAATAATTTAGCTAATTACATAATTTAGATTTACAGATAACCCTTGTGAAACATAATTAAAAATTGTCATATAAACGCAAGGCAATTACCAACTGATAATTTCCTTGACGTTCATATGACGTCTTCTTTTAGTCATGTTTCACAACTGGAGTCAATACTGGAATATATCGAACCGAAGTCACCAACTGACTGAAGTCGCCGAATCGAATGAATAACAAAATTCAGATTTAATTTCACTAGTTCTATAATTTGGAATATATAGACCTCTACATACAAATATTATAGAACGTGGGCAAAATGACGTATTATTAACGTCCTAGCAATCATCAACGAATTGGAATCATCGAATCTAATAAATAATAAACAGTATTCAATTTCATTAATTCTATAATTAGAGACCTACGTTTAAAAATATTGTAACCAAAGGAACGTCCTATAAACGTCACAAAACTTACGAATTATTGATGGAGTGAAATACCCGAAATGGATGATACAATCAAGTATTAAATTTTAATACATATTAGTAGTTGCATAATTTTAAATCTGTTCTCTAGCTAAAAACTTTTTGGAATATGATCAAATGACGTCCCACAAACGTCATAGAACTCACCAATGGACTGGAACACATCAAAATTAATAAATAACAACCAAAAAGCTTAATTACAATTTCACTAGTTCTATAAATTTAAATGTGTAAACTAAAATATGACAAAAAAGATGTCGTATTAACGTCATATAATATATTAGTTGAATGAAATACATTGAAATGAATGACTTGAACAACTTGAACAATCAAGTGTATTAAATTTTAATTTTAGTTGTTGCATGATTTGAAATCTATAGGCTGTGATTAAAAATTTTGTAGAATATAACCGCCCCATAAGCGTCATAGAAATAACCAACAGGTTGGAACACACTAAATCAAGCAGATTACATTTTAATTTCATCTTATATTTTTATAATATGA
Source organism: Anoplophora glabripennis (assembly GCF_000390285.2). Taxonomy (NCBI): domain Eukaryota; kingdom Metazoa; phylum Arthropoda; class Insecta; order Coleoptera; family Cerambycidae; genus Anoplophora; species Anoplophora glabripennis. The sequence goes on along the minus strand of NW_019416496.1, from coordinate 1,038,196 downwards.
TAAAAAAGACGTCGCATAAACGTCATACAAAACACCAAAGGACTGGGCAATCGAATTGAATGAATAACGACCAAGAAGATTCAGTGTTAATATAAGTATCTCTATAATTTTGATTATACAAACCACAGCTTAGCATGTATATTGTGTCCCAAAAAGCGTCGTATAAACGTCATAGAAAACACCAACGGTCTAAAACCACTGAATTGAATGAGTGACAACCAAGAAGATGCAATTTTAATACTAGTTCTATAATTAGGAATGTACAAACCTTTGCTCAGAAAGAATGTGACCAAAAGGCGTCGTATAAACGTCATACAAATTACTAATGGAATGAAATATACTGAATTGGACGATTAATTCCAGTAGTTACATAATTTGAAATCTACAGGCCTCTACTTAAAAATTTTGTAGGATATGGTCAAGAAGACGTCTCGTAAAAGTCGTAGAAATCACCAATGGACTGGAACCACCAAACTGAATGAATAACAACCAAGAAAATTCAATTATAATTTCACAATCAAACAAATTACATTTTAATTTCATCTTACGATATACATATATCTAGAACATGATCAAAAAGACATATAAAGGTCATAGAAATTACCAACGGAATAAAAATTCCAAAATGAGGGATTACCAATCAACTATATTAAACTTTAATTTCAATTATTGCATGACTTGAAATTTTCAGACATTTGTTTAAACATTTCATGGATTATCACCAGAAAGACGTCCCATAAACGTCACAGACATCACCAACAGGCAGTAACACACCGAATAGAACGAATAACAATCAAGTAGATTACATTTCAATGTCAATAAATATACAATTTGGGATCTACATCCATATATATAAAAATTTTGTAGAATGTGACCAAAAGACGTCATATAAAAGTCATAGAAAACACCAACCGACTGAAACCTGGAATTGAATCAGCAACAACCAAGAATATACAATTTTAACTTCATTAGTTCTATAATTTGGAATGTACAAGCTTCTGCTTAAAAGTATTTTGGAGTATGACCAAAAAGACGTCGTATAAACGTCATACAGATTACTAATGGAATGAAATACATTGAAATGGATGATAAAAAATGAGTCTATTACAATTTTAACTTCATTAGTTCTATAATTTGGAATGTACAAGCTTCTGTTTAAAAGTATTTTGGAGTATGACCAAAAAGACGTCGTATAAACGTCATACAAATTACTAATGGAATGAAATACATTGAAATGGATGATAAAAAATGAGTCTATTAAATTTTAATTTCAGTAATTACATAAATTGAAATCTGCTGGCATCTACTTAAAAATTTTGTAGGATATGGTCTAAAAGACGCCTCGTAAACGTCTCAGACATATCCAACAGACTAGAACACACCGAATAGAATGAATAACAATCAAGTAGATTACATTTCAATGTCAATAAATATACAATTTGGGATCTACATCCATATATATAAAAATTTTGTAGAATGTGACCAAAAGACGTCATATAAAAGTCATAGAAAACACCAACCAACTGAAACCTGGAATTGAATCAGTAACAACCAAGAATATACAATTTTAACTTCATTAGTTCTATAATTTGGAATGTACAAGCTTCTGCTTAAAAGTATTTTGGAGTATGACCAAAAAGACGTCGTATAAACGTCATACAGATTACTAATGGAATGAAATACATTGAAATGGGTGATAAAAAATCGAGTACATTAAATTTTAATTTCAGTAATTACACAAATTAAAATCTGCTGGCCTCTGCTTAAAAATTTTGTAGGATATGGTCAAAAAGACGTCTCGTAAACGTCATAGAAATCCCCAACGGTCTGTAAAACACCGAATCGGATAGACACATTATCCCACTCGTAATTTATTTATCACAAAGCCGTTCGCTGCGTTAAAAAGGCATATTTCACAGGCGATAATGAGCCCATTGAAGCACTGCCAATGAAATCAATAATGGCCTCATCCCAGATGGAGTCGTAAAACGGTCGGTTTTATCGCAGACCGCATCTGAAAATAGGCTTTATTGTCGGCGATGCCTCCTGAAAAGTGTCGGCGACGTCGTCTCCTCTACCTTCTAAGTTATTCATTCAATCTTCAAAGAGAAATAGCTGCAATTCTCGGTTTTGATCTAGCAAATGGAAGCGATGACATTCCATACATTAGGCCCGTCGCAGGGAGCGTTTCGAGGTGGGTGTGTGTGTGCGTTTAGTGAACGTTATTAAGATGTTTTGCCTCGTGGAGAGGCGCGCTAGCGTAAAGTGCAGCTATGACGCCTTAACACAGACGTATCGCGAGACGTTTTCCAGAATCAAATTTCGTTCGTCGCGTATATTCCATCAATTTTTAAACGGGCTACATTTGATACGGCTGTAGCTTCGCAAACTGGATTTCTTTGAACTTTCGGTCCGGGATAAACATATTTCGTCATGTACAAAGTGCTCATGATTTTATTTTTAAGATATATACAGCAATCAGTGTCACCTAAATTATAAAGCCGCCAAGCTCTGCGCGTGACGTCATTCAGTGGTGACGCATGATGACACTTGATAAAGTAGTAAAATAAAACGATATGTATTTATGTATTAAAGTTTAACTGAAACAAATGATGTGATATAAAATGTGCAATGTGTAACTAGGATTTAGGTAAGAATAAGAGAAACTAATGAAAATTGATTCTCTTTTGGTAGGAAGCAGACTTTTTTTAAATAAAATTTTATGGAGTCAAAGAGTGTATAAAATATGTCAAAATATATAGAAACGGAATAAAAAACATCAAAATCTATAAAAACTGCCTTAGAATACAACAAAATAAATCTAGAATTGAGAAGCACAATAACCACAACGTTATCTCAAGTCTTGGAAAGCCAAAAGCATAAACTTTAGAACCACTTTGCTACTTCTCCAGTATATTCTTCAGTATTCTTCAGTTTGATCTCAGCATAACACTGATTAAATTTGTTAAAGTCGTATCCGCAGAATATATACCAATTTGTTCAATTCCGGAGGTATAAATCTGAAAGGTTTCAGCAAAGGTCGGGTGTACCACAAGGATCTATTTTGGGCCCGTTATTGTTCGTAATGTACATTAACGATATAAATGCGAATGTTAACTGGGTACACTGTTTGTTGTATGCTGATGATCTGAAATTATTCGCAGAAATTACATCTGAATCCGATTGTGCTCTACTTCAAAAAGTAATAAATATGATAGCTGTTTGGTGCAACCAAAATAAATTACCTCTAAATGCAGATAAATGTAATGTAATGTCTTTTACACGTAAAATTAACTGCATCAAATATAACTATAACATTGATTGTTCTATGTTGCAAAGGCCTCAGTATTCAAGATTGTTGTACTGTTATCTTTGATTTTGTTCCATTCTTTCCAACAGTAATGTTCTATTTTTGTTTTTGGAAACATTTTATTTCAATGCGTTTCCTATTTTAATATCAACATTGTTGGTTGCAAGAACGTTGCACTTTTAGCTGTTGTTCTGAACAAGAACGTTCTTGGCTTTTTCTAGCAATAATGTTCCTTTTCTGTTCTTCGTAACGTACGGCATCAACATGTCTCTCTTATTTCGTTCCCGGTCTTAGTCTTTGCAAGAACGTTGTACTTTTATCGTTGATTTTATTCTACGCTATAACATTCTTGGTTTTTTCCAGTAGTAATGTTCTTTTTCTGCTCCTCGTAACGTACAAACAATACAAACAATTTTGTTCTAGGTTGTCTTTGCAGGAACGTTGCACTTTTATCTTTGATTTTGTTCTTAACAAGAACGTTCTTGGCTATTTCTAGCAATAACGTTCCTTTTCTTTTCTTTTCTTTTCTTTTCTTTTCTTTTCTTTTCTTTTCTTTTCTTTTCTTTTCTTTTCTTTTCTTTTCTTTTCTTCGTAACGTACAGTATCAACATTTGTCTCTATTTCGTTCTCGGTTTTCGTCTTTGCAAGAACGTTGGACTCTTATCTTTGATTTTGTTCTACGCTATAACGTTCTTGGCTTTTTCTAGTAGTAATGTTCTTTTTTTGCTCTTCGCAACATACAATGTAGACGCTCTTCTCTATTTTGTTCTCGGTTGCAATATTTGCAAGAACGTTGCATTTTTATCTTTGATTTTGTTCTCAACAAGAACGTTCTTGGCTTTTTCTAGCAATAACGTTCCTTTTTAGTTCTTCATAACGTACAGCATCAACTTATCATCATTATTTCGTTCCTGGTCTTAGTCTTTGTAAGAACGTTGTACTCTTATCTTTAATTTTGTTGTACGCTATAACGTTCTTGGCTTTTTCCAGTAGTAATGTTTTTTTTTTCTGCTCGTAAGGTACAAACAATATAGATACTCTTCTCTATCTTGTTCTAAGTTGCAATCTTTGCAAGAACGTTGCGCTTTTATCTTTGCTTTTGTTTCTAACAAGAACGTTCTTGGCTATTTCTAGCAGTAACTTTCTTTTTCTGTTTTTTGTAACGTACAAATCTCTCAATTTCGTACTTAATTTTCCACAAGAATTAAACGTTTATCCTTGATTTTGTTCTCCCCGATAACGTTTTTGACTTTGTCAAGTGTATAAAAATGGACAGAGTGTTAAGTATATTTAAATGACCATAGTTTTGAAATTACAAATTGGTCATACAATGTTTTTCTAAGTATGAAAATAATAGGGATGAGGGTACTGTTACGTGAATAATTTTCTACGTAGGTACACGACTTTGTCTTTCCCCCCGGATATCGCTATAACCGAACTCCGCTTTACATCTTTCGCATACGGAGGATTCCATTTGAAGTGATGCAAGTGTCAACAAATTTGCTATATTAAATCCGTCCGCCACTGGACCCCACCTGACCCTCACAAATCTAATACAATTATCCTGATTAGCCGGCCGGAGCAGCGCTACTGATATTTAAATGAGCCCGCCCAATTGAAAAATAATGCCGTCACGGCGAAACTGTTTAATTTATTAACATTCCTCTGGGTCCGACGGCACTCTCCGAAAATTAGACGTACGCTCGTAGTGGCCTGGCGTGAGGGCTGGCTAATTAATAGCCTTAATAATGGCCAGTGTTTAATAATACAAAAATGCTACCCGCCGGCTCAGTCGGCATGTCTAGGATTCCGCGACTGTGTAGCCATCAGTCCACTTGTGAAAGCTGTAACACGTGTCGCGTTGATTATCTCTTATCCCTGTAACTATCTACAACCAGGAAATCTACGGAATTACATATCAGGAAGGCGTGGCAATCGTGTTACGGAGAATTTCGAATATCTGCTAGAAAAAGACAAATTAGTTTAGAAACGCTTCATACAGAGACATGCCACATAATCGTCAAGCATAGGCAACCAACATCGCACTATTGGCACTATCAACTAAAAATCCCTAAATCTCAGTGTTGAGCGCAGTTTTGCATTTTTCTTACGTTCAGAGGTTCCAACACCGACTTGTCATGATTATCTTACAATCAACAGAAGATTTAACTTTCAAAAACAACTCAAGATCGTCCGCATAGAATAATTAATGGACACCAATGCATTCAGTTAATCATTAATAAAAGTAACAAAAGAAAGTGGCTTCAGAAATGACGCTTGGGGAACTCCTGACGATTGATTAATGTTATCTGATTGAAAGCCTAGGTATGTATTGCACAAACTGCATTAATGTTACTATTACCAAATTAGTAGCTAACGTAAAGATGTCAGCTGTTCTGCCCAGGAAGATATATACTACAAAGATCCCAACTTGATTAGTAGCTTACTGTAAACATGTCTTCGATCGTATTAGACTCACGCGATGGATTTGTCTGTTTAACTAATTGCATCTATTTCACCCATCCGTCCAATGAGTTGTCTAAAATTTTCGATATAGTATAGTTATTTACAACCTATTATACTAACAAATGGCTAATTTGGCAATTTAATGTATAGATTCAAGAAATAATGATTTAGTGACAGAAGTACCTCTCATACTACTACGCATTATGCGAACGAATAAAGCAGCAGGGGTCAATATCTACCATCAACCATAAAGTCAAAGTTTTGGTTTAAGTACGTTGAGAGCATATTTATTATCTTGCTTCATAGTTATAAAACATGAAAGATTTCTGAACATCAGTGACATCCATTCGGATATAAGCTTCAATATGGAATTGGAAGAAAACAACCAAGCTTCCTCTTTTAGCAATGTCAAGCGGAAACAAGGGTACAAAATTTGCAGAAAACTTGTCATCAACATCGTCCACATTTTGGTACGCCATTAGCGACTCACGTAAAAAATTTGAACTAGATCAGTATTGAACATCTGCCAATAGGACACTTACGAACAAGGAACTGAAGGAAGATCCAGAGCGCGTCATTCCTGATCATTTCTGTTCGGAAAAATCAAATTGATCGAAGGGTAAGAAACAATGTTAATACAGCTAGACTGTTACAGTATTTCGAACAAATTCCACGAAATTGTATACGGCAGGCTAGCCGGGAATTGAATTTGGATAAATCAACCGTTTAACGAATTTTAAAGGCCAAAGGGTATAGGACTACAAAATTCACAATTTGGGGTATTTGCCTGAGCGTCACATTGAAAACAGACTTAATTTTATAACTCAAATTGTAGTAAATGTAGAAACTATAGATCAGAACCTTTTTCGGCACGTTCTTTGGACGGACGAAAGTTGGTTTGTCTGTAATGGTTTGCCAAACAGGCGCAACGAAGACTACTGGTCCATTGAAAATCCCCACATTGTAAATCCAGTTCAAAACCAAGGCCATTTTAGAGTAAATGTAATAGCATCATCGGTAGGCATTTAATTGGGCCTTATTTTTATGAACATACATTGAACAGCGTGAGTAACTTACATTTCCTACAAGAAGAACTTTCTGCATTTCTGGAGAATGTGCTTTTGCAGCTAAGGAGAAACCTATGGTTTCAGCTCCACCCCACAAGGCCAGTATTGTGCAGCAATATTTAGATAACACTTTCCTAAAAAAATGGATTGGGCTTAATGGACCTATTCAGTGACCCGGAAAGTCATCAGATTCTGTTTATGGGGGGTTTTAAAAAATATGGTTTACAAAACTCCTTCGCGAGATATTAATCATTTGAAAGAAAAAATCACAAACGCTTGTAATGAGTTAATCGGCGAAATGTTAATAAATGCAGCCCACCAAGAAGTCAGGCGAAGATTGGATATGTGTCTTGAAATGAGAGGAAGTCATACAGAGAATAGATTGCAATATGTATGTAGTATGAAAGCGTTTGAATCATTTTTTAAGTTTAGTTATTGTGATCATCACCTTTTGTTTTAATTGTATTAAAGAATTATCGAGTTTAATCCTTTTATTTATTCTTAATGACATTTATGCACTTTAAACAACGAACACTCAATTATTTTCCAATGACTACTTGATCCTTTCACCCTTGTGTGATTTTTAGGTGGTATTTTTTTTTCAGACTCTTTAGGACGATATTGCTTATAACTTTTAAACGCGAGGTAATACAAAAAAATTCTCTAATAAAAGTTTATTAGAAAAAAGAGAGCTTTTTAACATGAAAATAGTTGCTATCGTGTTTGAGACACCTTGTACATGTGACAAAGAACACATTTGACAAACTGGTGGGCGGGTTAGCACAAGGTGATGAATAGAAATCAGTTGTTCAAGAACGCTGGGAAGACACAGGGAACTCAAGACTCGTAGACCTAAAAGTAGTATTGAAATTCTAGTAAGAGAGTGTATTGATATTCCAGTAAGAGAGGAGAACACCAGAAGCGGAACACCAGAGACCAGTGGCATCAAACCATAAGAACACCATGAACCAATAAACACAGTAAAGATAAATACCGACCAGAGGACTTAATCTCCAGTTTCAGAGTATCATCTGAAGGAAGGAGTGTCATGTTTTTTGAAATTTGAAAAATATAAGCTGATGACGTGACGACTAGCTCAATTGCTCTAGCACAGAGTCTATTGTTTCACTAATGGACTAAAAACGAGACCAATCCGGCCCTGTCGCGCGCTCCGCAACATAGTAATTTCTAAGTTGATCGCAGCCGCGTAAATTATAATTTCACAATGTGCAGTTCCGAGTCCATTTAAGTCTATATTAAACACGGCTTCGCCTAGCTGAGAACGCGTTGTATCCTGAAAGCTCACCGCTGCAGCTCAATTTATAGTAATGAATTATGGGCATTTTTCCTTTTCTATTTCCGCTATTTGCGTTTAATTAATTCTGACCAACATTTTCGTGAGAATTTGTTTTATGACGGCGGCGGCGGCGGCGCCCCTCTTTATTAAATTTTCTTCTTCGCAGTGTTATTTAACAGTTTTCATTGTAATAATTCAAGTTTAGCTAATAGCGGCCGGGTCCAAACGCGCTCAATTTCAATGGAATGTTGTTTTAGGCCGCTGAATAATTGCAATTATGTACAAGATATAAAGCGGGAGGGCGGGCCGCTCGCAACTTGCAGAATGCAAAAAACGGTCGTTTAATTTGTCTTAATTTAATATAAAATTGTTTAAAGACACGCTTGGAAGCCGGTGTAAACGTAATAGCTAATTACACAGCAACACACTGGTGAATACGATATTGGCTATTGGTCTTTCTATAGTGCATGCAACCTTCTTGTGCCTTGTCGTATTCACAAAGTTGTTTGCCTGCCTACTTTGAGCTCTAATGGGTGTTTCAGTATTAATTCGACAAACTTTAAGGGAATATTCCTCATGAAAAAATAAGAAAAAAATCAAGTATAAATCTTTTTCCAGAGACGCTTCATTTTCGAAATATAGGGCATTAAAGATTTTTAAAAAAACTTCTAAATGAAGAAGAATATTTAAGCCAAATTTGGCATGCCACATCTTCTTATAAGATACCATTTTTCCATAGAAGTAGGAGTCCCGCAAACAACCAGTGGCGGAGTTATGGGCTCAGACTCATTAAATTATAAAAAAAATTAATACGGCCCTACTGAAAATAAAAAATGATGCTGTTTTTAGATAGAACAGTTTGTTATTGACAAAAAGTGTACATTCACTTTTTTACCTAATTCTTATAGTTTCATTGCAAAACTGATTTTTCGGAAGAATGCTTCTGGATTCTGTCGATAAACATTAAATAAACCAAGCAGAAAATGATGATCAGTTTACGCAAAATTAATGTGGACAGATGAGGCTACATTTACTCGAAGGGGAATTTTAAACCAATGGAACAACCATATTTGGTCCTACGAGAATCCACGGGCGGTAAGGGAACATAGTTTTCAGCATGAATTCCAATGTATCGTATCGTTGGGTGTGTTGGACAACACTATCGCATCGGTTAAATGCTGACATGTTTACCGAGTTCCTTGAAAATGGTTTTCAAGATCTGTTCGAAGATGTTCCGCTTAATACTCGAATGAACTTCGTTTCAACTAGATGGTTGTCATTTTGGCCCATTTTGGTAGAGGTCCTAGGGAGTGGTTAAACATTAATTATCCCAGGAGATGGATTGGTCGTGAAGGACCTACAGCGTGGCCCGCACGTTCACCAGACTCGACACCGATGGATTATTTCGTTTGGGGTTCTGTAAAACAAAAAGTCTACGAGGTGCCAGTTGATACCCTAGAAGATCTAAGACAGCGAATAGTCCAAGCGTGTCGAGAATTAACTCCAATCCGGAGAATCCCATTTTGAACAAAATGTTTTTTAAATCATTTCATTTTTTATTCACTTTTCGCTTTGTCTAGGTATAATATTAATTGGTAATTTTCAATTTACAAATAAATTTTCATGTATTGTTTGCCATCTTATTTTATTTAAAAGTATAACACAAGTAAATGAAGTGACTACAAACCGCCTGAAAAAATTTAGGAGTATTACAAGGGTCGTTACGTTGTCGCATTTCGACATAGTCACATTAGATGTTAGATAATTAAATATTTCTATTGTTTTCATCAACATAATTTTTTTTCTAAAAAAACACCCTATATCTCAAAAACGAAGCATCTCCTAAATAATTTTAATACTATTGGTTAAACCCAAGGGAAGGGGAGACAAAAAGGCTTATTTGATTCACACTACTCGAGACTAAGACCAATTTTAATAGGTACTATATTTTTTTAGGTTTTATGAGGAACGTCTTCCTAAAGTTTATCGACAGAATCCAGAAGCACCCTTCCGAAAAATCAATTTTGCCATGAAACTATAAGAGTTAGGAAAAAAAGTGAATGTACACTTTTTGTCAATAACAAACTGCTCTATCCAAAAACAGCATCTTTTTTTATTTTCAGTAGGGCCGTATTATTTTTTTTTTATAATTTAACACTGGTTGCTTGCGGGATTTCTACTTCTATGGAAAATGGTATCTTATAAGAAGATGTGTCATGCCAAATTTGGCTTAAATAGCGTTCTCCATTTAGACTTTATTTAAAAAAATTCTATTTTTTTTTTAAATCTTTAACGCCCTATATTTCGAAAATGAAGCGTCTCTGGAAAAAAATTTATACTTGATTGTTTTCTTATTTTTTTATGAGGAATATCTCCTTAAAGTTTGTCGACTTAATCCTGAAACACCCTGCATATAAAGAATGTTTTGTAAAACTGTAATTAAAAATGACATTTTTCTCAAGACAATAGAAGGCTGTATCAATTTAGAAAGAACAAATTCATATTTAGACAAACTGTAATAAAATCTATAAAAATGTATAGCTGGTTGCCTATTTGCCATAGAGCCCTCTTAAGTGCAATACTATCGTCGACGTCACCTGATGACGCTGATGTCAAGGTAGAAGCGTTATCTAAAGCATTTGCAGCTTTAGAAGAGTATTAGTACTCTCAGCAATTTTATATTAATTTGTAATAGAATCCTCGATGTAGCCATCAGCAACGACTTATGATTTCCATCCACCATGTCGTTTTATGGTAATTAAATTAGCTCCCAAATCTGCTAACAAAGATTACAAAGATTTTCGGAAAAAAATGGCCAGTAAACTGCTTCGGATCTTACATTTTCAGAAATTCAGTAATGTTAGTAGGAATCTTCCCAAACAGGTTGAATGCAACTTTTATCTTTATATGGAGTCTGAAGCTTCATTAAAAAATGTATTAATTTGTCCGCTATTAAATATTTACGATTTTTTTAGCCGATATCCTACACTTTTTCGTTCTAATATCGCTATTAGTTTGTAATACTTGCTTATTAGACCAGGACGGATCTGTTTTTAGGTAAATGTGAGAGAGGGCAAGCAATTTTTTTCTGGATTTCCTTAAGTAGTACAATTCATATAATAAAAGTGTAAATCCCTAGATCTGGGCGAGGTCCGGAACATTAACAAAATTGCAAAAAAATGTTTACACAATATGCTGTAAGTTAAAAATGTTTTAATTTATTACTGATGTTGCAAAATTGATGAAAAAAGGCAAAATAATCAAGTTTTTTGGATAATCTTTTAAAAATATTTTAATTGCCCCAAGGGCATTCTAATTTTGGAAAAAAAATCTTTAGACTATAATGAAACAACACACCGAATTTCATTAAAATCGAGTCAATAGTTTTCACAAAATAATTTTAAAATTTTTGAACCCTCGAATTCAGTCTCGGAGCGAGAGCCCCTCCCCCACTTTGCGTATTTTGAGTCACTTTTCGCGCGTGCGAGCGACAGCTTTTCCACTGATTTATCTATGTTGTCGATAACTTATGGATATGAAAATTTTTCCAGCTTAGAACTCGGAAAAACGAAGCCACTGGATTAAAGATTATTGCTAAATTGTTTATACATTAACGGTAAATGCCGATAAACTTTGATCGCTTATATCTTGAGAACCAATAAACGGAATTTAACTTTTTTATCGAACCGATAGTTTTCGCAAAATAATTCGACCGGGTGGCTCAGTACCAACACGTCCGACAAATATGGGATCGGGAATTCAAATCCACAAGCGGCATTTATTAATAACAATTTTACAAAAAATATTGTATGATACATTTCTTAAAGGTGATTTTATTTTAAAATGCCATTTTTAACAGTTATATCAAAAATAACTAATCCATTTAAAATAGATAAATAACTATTTTCTGTATCTGAAGGATTCTATGACAAGAGTTACTTTTCTATCTTGTAAGACAGAAAGAAACACAAATTTTCTCTTGATTTTATATCTTTCCTAAAAAAAGTAGAAAGAATGTAGGGTCCCCTGAAATTTGAGGAATGTGATTACATAGAGTTTAATTAAGAAACTCCTTAAATTAAAAAGTTACGAAGAGGCTTTTGACTTTAAAGGCAAATTTTCCGGAGGAATGTTATAAAATAGCCATAACTAAACGTTTTTTTTTTTAATAAACTGGGGCATATATAAAGGAAAATTAAAATAACGTTATTCGTATGGAATAATGGGTCCCGTATTTATACGGAGGCTATCTTTGACCTTTAGAAACCCACGACACAAGTTTGTTTTCTCGAACTGTTTCCTCTGCAACCGCCTTGTTGTCATATCAGATCAGGTGTACCTATTGATATTGTGTAGTACACCTAAACTAGTATAGATCAATGTCGTTGGCACTGAAATTCAGAATCTAAACACAGTGCTTTAAAAATATTCGTACTATTTATTAAAAACTTGAAATAATTTTAAAGTTATCTAAAAAACATGCCCTCCACCTGATTTTCGACAGGACGTGTTGAAATTCCGCCCAGCTAACCTCAAATTTATAAAGGAATACCGTTCGCGCGCCAGCAGCACGACACCCACCCACCCGGATTTCGGGTGTCGGTTTTACAGGTCCCTGTTTCTTACGTACTCCAAGGTCCCTTTCATCTCGTTAACAAATGCGAGCTCTTAAAACGCCGCCAAAGTAATCCTTTCCGTTATTCTAAATATTCAGCCCGGGCGGCAGGCTTCTTGTGTCAATTAAAATAGTTTTCGGGGTAGCGGGGAATATCTGCGACATACCGACAGGTAAAGCGAAAGCGAAGCAGCTAAATTTCCACGTGAAATCTTACCGCAAATATACAAACAATAATACGGCTTTGTTACTGGGACACGGGGAACATGGAGGTGTGTTGGATTACCTTTCGCTTTGAGTTAGCGGAGGGAGAACTGAAAGAAATTCGCTTTCTGTTTGTACCTTAGCAAGAAGATAGTATTAAAACACAAAAGTGATGTGTGTGTCTTTAAAAACCCATATTACTCGCGTTTTGCTTTGTTGTTCACTTTTAGACACGTTGTATATGTTTGACAATATATTTAGTATAGTTATAAAAATGGGCAGGATTCCGTCACTGCTTAATAAGAACTGTAGTTTCCCAGGGTAGACGTTCGGTCACACGCACGGCAGCTTCCACGACCGTCTCTCTTATGGCCTTCGGTCTGGAAATCGAGATATTCATTTAGGGATTCCCAGAACGTACTAGTTTGAGTGGACTAGAATAATGTAGTACTGGGTGTTCTCTTCCTCTAGGCCAGAATTTCATTGTATTGTAACTGGGGTGAATTGTCGAAATTCCATGTGGCAAAATTGTATTCTAATTAATAAACAAATCAGTGCCTTCAATGCAATCAATTTACAGATTTCTTCATTTATGTTCTAAGAATTTGTTCTGGGTCTTTGACCCACTTACAAAGCATGATTTCGAAAAAAAAACTTAATTTTTGAAAATGTAAATTTTTCAAATTTTTTAAAAAATTCAATTTTTACGCTATAACTTAAAAATTAAAGGGTGTACGAAAAAAATACAAAAGTAAAAAAATTTAGCTTTATTTTTGCTGAAGATTTTGCTTCAGCAATTTTATTCCTCTAAAATTAATATTAATCGAGATATCGCCATTATAAGAGAACCACCCTTTTCGAGCCCTTTAAACCCTTCAAACTTAAAAATGAAGGGCTTAAAAAAGATCAACTAAACAGTTCACGTAGCCCTTACAATTCCCTGCAAAATGAGCCTTTGTGCGATTAAAAATCTTACAAAGTAAGAAGTTATCGTCAAAAAATAAACATCATTTACATATAATTATAATGTTTTTTGTATTTATTGTTATTAAAAAGGAAAATAATCTTAATTTTGTGTGTGTATATATATAAATGTAAGGGGTAATTTTTAAGGGTTGAAAAGTTGCAATCAATTCAAAATTATTTTATAAAAAGGGAATAAATGTTTATTTAATACGAATGTACATTTAAAATGTTTCTACTCTTTCAATAATATCTTTTCATTTTATTTTCGAAAGAAGGCGTATCTTTTAAGAGTTGAAAAATTGCAATCGATAAAAAATATTTTTTTAATCAAGAAGTCAATTTTAATTTGATAAAAATGCATGATTAAAACGTTTCAAGTTGAAATTTTTTTTTTTATTTTTTTCATCCAAAGGCGTGGTTTTTAAAGGTTTTTCCAGGTCGAAAATTTGGGATACATTAAGTTTCATGTTAGATAGCACATGAAATTACTCTTACCCCCCACCCTTTTGAAGTGGGGGGTAAGATGAGCCTAATTCTAAATTTTGAGAAAAATCGATGCAGTTATAAAAAATTCGGAGGTTTTACTATATTTTCAGCTACAGTAACTGGGCTATAACGATAAAATGTAAATAAAAACACAATTCGCGAAAACAAATAAATACAACAAGAAGCTCGGGCGTCTCTGAATTGGCAGATCGTGTCTGTCGGAAATCTAAGAAAACGGAAAGTAATTTTGATCAAATGGAAGTAAATTTTAATATCTTTGGTAACATTTACAGGTGACGTAAGCTTCAATCATTCTGGATCGCTCGGTATAAATATTAAATACTTACAATTTAATGGATTTTTATTCCTCAAAATAGTAATATTTTCTGTTTTGTTTCATTGTTATTAAATTGGCAATGCCATCAGCGGCCAATAATGGCTTGGTTTTAAATCTACTGGATTTAATCATAAATCCAATTGTGCATTTGCCTGTGCTAGGAACGACTCTAATTAAACTGCATAATTCTTAATACTATTTGCGAATAGATAAATTAGTTAATCCTAGTTTGACGCTAAAAACTGGCGCATAAGCAAATTGAAACCCATAAGTAACGCTAGTGTCGTGGCTGTTGGAAAAAATCTTCTCGCACAAATGGGTCTGGTAATTTCGCCCGGCCAAGATTGTTCCGGATTGTATAAGTAAATTAGGTTAAGAGGATTCGTGGAAGTTAATTTTAGTTAAGTAACTAAACCCGTTTGGTACAATTTAGAGACGATATTTTTGCGCTTAGAGATAATGAAGTTTCCCTTATTTTCAACTTTTAAACGTGCCTGCAATTTTCTTCGGCCTCGGCGACCAGACACGAAAAAAACACGACGTTTCTTCTAAATTTTTCTGTTGCTGGAATTACAGGGACTATTTTTCTAATCCTTGCTTGAATTTGTTGAACCGTGAAATTAGTTAATTTTAACATTACTACATTGTAGTGATTATGGAATAATGCTCTAAAACGGTTAATATGTAAATAAAAACTGAAGGGAAGGGTAATATTCGGTATAATAAAATCCTTTTAATTGGTACTGGTAGCCGTTGGAGAATTATTAATAACAAATGAAACAATTTGTAGCTATTTGAAATGACCCGTTTCAAATCGTTTTTACATCTTCATAAACACAAAAATTGCACAGTTAAAAGCTTACATAAACATAAAAGTTTATTTTCCGGCGTATACATGTTTTTCATTTAGTCGTTTGGTAACGAATTTCCAATTTCAAACGCCGCCGCTATTTCAGCGACACAAAAGGCCAAAGCCAGTTTTGATTCGCTTAAATTCTTATTCTATTAAAATATTCAAAATGTTCAAACCTTTCGTGAAATATTAAACTTGTCAATAATTTTTACAAAATAAGTTTGTTCAAAAACGTGATTTCAGGTCTCACAAGCTTATAATATCTGGTGTGACTCAAGGTTCTGCAATTGGACCCTCACTTTTTGTTTTGTTTATAAACGACATCATAGCTGACTTACAAAAACGCCATTTAATGCATGCAGATGACTTTACACTATTGTGACGAAATAAAAACCGTTACCTACAGGTACAGAATGCACTTGATGCTATTAGTCGATGGTATCGTTACATTCTATCCTATTTGGTTATAGATAATATGACACACATAGACATGATTACTTAAAAGACTTTTTTAAAAATTCACTCCAGTTTCCAATCGGGACCGCTAAGCCACCAAAATTGGAATATTCACCTCGGTTTCCAAAACCACGCCACCCGCAGCAGATGACACCGTCAGAGGATGATTTCGGGGACCAAAAGTTTCCCGAATTCCAGTGATCCAAAATCAAAAGAGAGGTGAAATCCAAATATGCGAATGATGCCGATCAAGGGCGGACTTCTCATCAGGACCACCTGCGGATCTGCCATGCACTGTGACCGAACGTCTACCCGACCAGCCTGAGGTTCAATAACTAGCATCCGAGACCTGGCCAGTGGCCGCAGCACGATCCTTATTTATATATTATGATATTATAAGCCGATAACGTTACATAACTAAATAATATAACGAAATTTTGAAAATTGTGACATATTCACATTAGAAAAATAGAGGACTCTGATATGAGAAAATGAAGAATTCAAATTAACATAATAGAATAAGTTTTAGTACATAAAAAAAGGCGAAATCTTTACGTGATACCATCAATCTGTCAAAATAAACTAAATAATGCAAAATTTTAAATTAAATAGGCTGAAGAAAGCAATAATACATATTAGAAAGTTAAATGTACAACCTGGTACAATTTTATAAAGTTATTTATCATATAGGAGCATAGATTTGGGGAAATTTGAAAAATTTAAAATTTTAACAGGTAAATTGTCGGAGGGAAAGAAGGAGTTGCACTAATAAATTAAATCCATGCAATAAACTAAGACTATAACTAACGTTCATCATACCTTTAGTCTAAATTTATAAGTGGAATCAAAATAAAGCGATTTTGGAAATGTCAAACTCATAACTCTACAATGTGTAAAATTTATTGCGTAAAAGGTATTTCTCAGATGTAAAATGACCTGTCTTGTGCAAAAAAAGACCTTCTATTCATATAAGACTGTATTTAAATCCCAATTTACATTCCAAGTAGTGTATAAACATTATTAGTTGTCAAAGAACGGTGAACCTGAAAACGTTTCAGTCATTAGTTAATTCATATAGGATAAAACTGTTCAGAATAGTGAAAATAACTAAATATCAATGTTGTGGAACAATATTAGTGAAATAGAATTAAGTTAAATAGCATAGTTTGGTTAAATTCTCATAAATTAGGAAAGTTTTGTAGAAAGTTTGAAAATGAACGTAATATAAAGATTTAGGTACGAAAATTTGTAGAGAATTATGTAAAATCCGAATATATCAGTGTCATGCTGCAAAAAAACAAACGTAAAGGCATAATTCCAGTTTAAAAATTTCATTAAACTTCAAAATAACGTTTCCATAACGACAGCTTCATTTGTTTTCAGTTTATAAAAACTAGTACAGGGCTTCTAGTAGCCAGTCTTTCATAATTTGTCGAACCAGAAACATCGTTCAAACATTCCTAAAACAAACAAAAGCAAGTCAATAGTAAATAAACAAATGTATACGAAGTTACCCGTTTGAAACGACAAAGACAGAAAATAGTCTTCTGACAGATGTCAAAAGTTAGAATGTTCCAGTATTTATAAAATTTCTCAAATAACCAAATACACACAGGAATTTATACAATGGGAATTAGTTCCATTTAAACAAAAGTGACTGGGAGAAATTTCCAATTTAAAAAGCAGTGAAGTGCCATAAACAAATTACAGCGATAAGTGAAGTGCAAACATAACCATCCTTTGGAAGATCGAGTACAAGGGACTAGTTCTTTTACATCGACCATACGGATCAGGCATCGATCAATAGGAGATTTAACACACCACCCGGATTGCATGGTCTAAACCAACGATACTTTCAAGCCTTACGTGAGTTGCATACTTTACAAATTGGCCAATTTAAACTCAAATCGTACGAATTCGTCACACTTAAAATTTATAACTTTGAAATTTTTATTAAAACACAAAAATCGACTATAATTTCAAAATTTCACCCTCTATAACCAGAATAGGATAATTAATAGATTTAGAATATTAACTAAGACACCGGCAACAAAAAATTGTATGTATGTTTCAATGCCCATTCTTTTTTTTTAAATGTGTTTACATACGGAATAATGGAGTCTTCTGGAGAAAGAACAAAAAAACTGACGAAAATACATTTTAGGATCACCCCTAAATAAATATTAATGGCAGCCCCGCTGTCTGTCGCGCCACAACTGGCCCATATAAATTTCTATATACATGAATACAAACTCAAGAATACATTAATGTATAATAAACAACGTTTTGTAATAAAAACACCACAACAATTCTAAAAGGTATTTACTCAAGTTTGGAGAATCTAATTTATGCATTTTGGCCTGCGGCCACACATCCGAATTGTTTACGTGGAATATTCACTGGGCCGTTTTCTCTACCCTGTACATCCCCTGCCGCTCGGGACGCCCCCCTCCCAGCCCCCCTTTTCGTCGGCATAAAAACGGACAGGCGAGTTACGTGTACTTTAAATTCAATTTCCTAATAAAGGTCGCAAATTGAATAGCGCATACGTCTACGGGCGTAATAGGAATCTTTCCTTTTTACTGTCTATGCCGACGAGGACACATAACTCCGAAATCGAAGGATGTACGGGGTGCCGTAAAAATTTTGTGTAAAATTACACACTAGACCATTGGTTATTTTGACGCCACAGTAATGGTAATGTAAAATTACATTATATCAGGAAAATTACATTAAGCATGTAATTTTACACTTTCTGTGTAATTCAGCCTAAATGTAAATTTACATTTGTCGATAAATGTACATTTACGACACCAAAAGTGTGATTTTGATAAGATACAAAAAAACTACATAGCATTGTTAAGAAAAAGAAAAATCTAGGCACTATTATTTTGTAATATTTTAGAAAGAACAACTTTTTTTACATTTAAATACATATTACTTGAACATTTTTCCAAGATAGATTATGACGTACTTAACTGAAGTGAAAGATTCCATACAAAAGTTTTTATTTTGTAATTCCGCGATAGTGACAGTGTATAAAGAGTAGAAAAATAAGAATACATTAAAAACGAGATTCTTATTTCTTACTTTGCTTAATTTTTTAGTTTGTGCACAAACCAGTTTTACAATGAACCGAGAAAACAATGCATTTACTATTTCCGAACGTGTCGATATGGTGTTAGTGTATGGTGCAGCCGGAGAAAATGCGCTCGCGGCGACTAGGTTGTATAGGGAACGATGGCTACAACGTCACCCCCCCTGAGAATTTATTTATAACATTATATTCAGGTATAGTTAAAACATTGTGCTAATAATTACGCCACAAATGAATCTAAACATGCCTACTGAATAACTAGCACAGTAACCACCACACCTGGTGATCACCCAATTTTGATTTATCAAACTCTCGTTTTCTAATGTGCTCTTTTGCTCGTCTATTCTTGTTTTTACAGGTCTCTACAACATAAAATACAATTTTTTGAATTTTGAAAACCATTATTTGAGTGCGTTTTTCACAGCAAAATCCATAAAGAATTAGTTGTCTGAAAAACTGTTCTGACGTTAAAGGATGTTACCTATTCTCTTTAATTTTTCAGATATGTGGAATTTGTTTTACTTTCAAAATTATTAAAGCCTATTTTACAAAATTCTCAGAGTATTGATTGTTTATTCATACATTTTTCTATGAATTTCAATTAATTATTAAACATGACACCTTTTCAAAAAGATAATTTAATTCTATCGTTGTTTGCAGTTGTGCAAATTTTTGATATATTCTTTTTTCTTCAACCTTCACAAAGCTATGACATCTTTTGACTGTCAGAAGTCTCTAAGGTTGACATTTTTGAGAAAACAAGTATTAAAATTAAATACACCACTGCAATCAGTTCTCAAAGCAGTCCAACACGTTTTCGTTAATAGCTATATTATTTTCAGATATTGTGAAATCAGAAATGACAACGATGCTTGGTTTGTCATTACCACTATCAACTTTCAGTATTCTTTTCGCAATATTAACATTATTCAAAAGTGAGTCTTCAATGTAACCTTCCACCACAGTGTTCGACGCCAAGTGAGGTTACCACCGCCTCACAGTGGGACGAAACGCCACTGTCGCATTCAAATTACTCTACACCCCAACTGTTTCGGGTGAATTTTTTTTCAAACTGTTCGTCTTGAATGTCCCTATCGATCCCTCATTTGGGATTTTTGATTTCGGTCTTAATTTTTTTGAAAATTGACTCCAAAATTCGATTTTTATGAAAAAAAACTGATTTTCGGCGCAAATGTGGTCCTACATGGAGCAAGTTGATGTTTTTCGAAATTTTTTTTCAGCTGAAAAGCTTCGTTTTGATAAATACTACAAAAATGTCTGCGTGAAAGTCGGGAGAAAAATTTTTCATATTCGAAAAAACGGTCATAATGTTCCGATTTTTTAATTCGAAATTTCGCAACCTGGGGAAAAATTAGATTAACCAAAAATCACTCGAGGAATACTCAAAAAAATTTTCCAGAATTTTTGGACACATTTTGGGACATTTCAAAAAATGTCCAAATCTAAAAATTTTGAAATATACAAAAATTCTCAAAAGAGTAGCAGATGTTTATCGTGTCCGCTGTGCTTTTCCAGTTGTCCAGCTTCAAAAATTTTGCCACTTCTTGCGAGACGGCACTGATTTTATGAATACCGACCACCATTCGATGACACTTCAAAACATACCAACATATCTGAGAAATAATCGACGTTCTACCAATCCATTGCATCATTAATACATCTTCTGAATACAACTTAATGTTTTTTTCTTTGCACCAGTCCATAAAACGTTGGTAGACAGATTCATAAATTTCTCGAAAGTAACACAATAATATGCTATTTTTTGGTACATACTAACATAATTATTTGTCATTAAGACAGATTTTTTGACAGCTGTCAATTGTCAGCGCAGAAGTTAAAGCATCGATACAAATAGCACAATGTCTTACCCTACTTTTTGAGAGTTTTCCATAACACCTAAACTAATTTACTGCGTCTTCGTCCCTGAAGTTACGTTTTCTAAGAGGCCCGCAGTGTTTGCTGTCCAATTTGCCTCTAACGTATCACATAACAGGAAGGAATTAAGGAAAAAAAACGTATCGTGTTTTCGCGGCGGCTGCTTAGCGCGACATTTTTCCGTGAAGTTGGCGTTGGAAAAACAAATTAAGTGTAATATTTTGACAATGTGGAGCTGGCGTAGCGGTAAGTCTGGGCAAACACTAGGTGCAGCCGTCAATCTAAATGATGAATATCGTATTATAATGGCGGCGCACCCTCGAAATCCATTGCGGGGTACAAATGACAATTATATGGAGCATGTTTGCAGAACTCAGCCGGCCAAGACTATATATATGTCACGTGTGTGCGATCGATATTGTCCGTGCGTAGCGTATCTGTCAATTTTGTGTTACAAATACCAGTGGCAAATATTTAATCGGGACGATTTGTTAAAACGCAAACTCTTGTCGATATTTTAACTGGCTTTGAAGACCTTTATTCTTAAAACTTGAAATTTATTTAGTCCTTGTGAGTCGCTGCTCTAATAGGATGCGCTGATAGATGCTATTTTATTTGGGACACTAAAAAATAGTGTGTATAGTACTCCAATAATAACTAGAGAGCGGACAATGTGTGTCTTTAACCCGAAGAATAGGTCAAATTTTGGTAGAGATGTGTACGCGTTCAAAAATGTATTGTGTATAAATTATGCAAAATATAATTATTATGTATAGCAAATATATCGTATTATCTTCGGGAAGATTTGTGCCCTTTATTTAAAATCCATAAATCATGTGAACAGGTTAAATAACAAGAAAATAATTAAGTTAATTTGGTTCTAAAGAAATGAAAGGACACTCGCGCCCATCTCTAGTCCATCCGTCGACATCGGTTGCGTTTATCGAATTCCTATTGGTCAGAATTCAAACTGCAGCCCTGTTATGAATGGAGCGTGAGTTGGACTATTCTATCATGTGCGTCGCCTGAGGGTATTCGTTACATTGACTCCTAATTTCCAATTAAAAGAACGACACTATTTTTAACCGAACTTTATTTAATAAATATGTAGTATACAATTTCTGATTTTCTAAATATTTTATAACGCCTAAAAATGTATGTACCGTGGAATTTTCGTGAATTATCACGTAAATTTCCGATGCATACCCGACACGCCACTGCGTCATGGATAATGTATCTAGGTTTATGAATGACATATCTATGTTCAAGGTTAAAGACACAAATTGTCCGCTCTCTG
>NW_019416496.1:997287-1014677 GCF_000390285.2 Anoplophora glabripennis | reverse complement strand
CTTTCCGCAGCTCCTTTAATTGTTTGTTATTGTTATCACGATTATTCTTTAAAATAAAGTTATATAGTCATTAACGTTATTGAAACTGACAGCTGCTATACAGCTCGTTGAGAAATGAGGTTAAGTTGGTCGCTATAAGCTACTCCCTACGTCCAATGTGTCAGAGCCAACTTCGACCACGTTTTTATTTGAACGCTCTTTATATTCAAGGTTAAAGACACAAATTGTCCGCTCTCTGGTAATAACTAAGGAAAATTGTATGCGCTAAAGTAAGGCAAGCATTTGAGCATCTATCACCGTATTCTATTAGAGCAGCCACCCACAAGGAACTAATCTGAAGGTGTGAAAAATGTTTAGAAGTTGAGAAATTGTAGGAAGACATTTTGATCATTTAATAAAATAAATTTGACAATTAAAAACCTGTGACAGTTGTCATCATTTTAAGAAAAGGGAAATGTTTATTCGTAAATAAAATGAAAACCACTGGGTTTAGGTATAGGGAAACTTTAACAAAGTTACACTTAATTTTAGTGCAATGCAAATACGTTAAAAAAATTAGGGGTTTCCATTTCAAAATTTCGAGTTTTCCGCATTTTCCGAACTTCATATTCGATAAAAAATTTTTAGACCACCCTGTATAAAAACTGAAAGATTTTCATGTCAAATTCGATAAATTAGGTCTTCCTCTACAAAATGTCCAATTTGCACAAAAAAAATTAAACCTATGTTTCCGGGAAAACTAAATTTTGCTGATAGTATGCATTTGTCAATTTTTGCTTAAAAATTAAAATATCTCGGAAACGGTCAATCCTAAGTACGGAGTGTGTTATATATTTTCAACTTAAAAATAGATGCTCTTTCCAAAAATGCAATAATATACAAGGGGTTCCATTTAAAATAAGAAAGTTAGTATCGACTTCCAGTATAACCGGAAGTACGATGACCTTGAAAATATTTTAGCTTGGTAGGCTCCACGATTCGTATCACACCATCACAATTTCAAAAAAATCCTTCGTGCGGTCTCCCAAATATCCATCGACGGAGTTAGATACATAGCATACAATGTATACATAGTGTAGGTATGCTATGTATACGTAGTGTAGGTATGCTATGTATACATTGTATACACTATGTATGATTTGCTCATGATAAAATGAACCATATAAAAAAGAGAAGAAAAAGTAAATTTTTGAAATAAATTAAGAGATATTTACTTAAAATGTAGAGAAAACTAGCAAAAAAGAGATGTGGAACACAGAAAAGATTTAAATGAAGGATATATTTAAATGTAGAATAAGTTTTGTAGCAATATAAGATAAAATCGTTCAATGAAACGCATTAATTTGTTAAAATTATGATAAAAAATTAATTTATAAGTTAAATAGTTGATAAAATGCAAAAAAAACTAGTTTGTGCTGTGTGTAAAAGACCTTCTAAACATCATAAACTGTATTGAGATCCCAATCCAAGTTCAAATTTGTGTATAAATTTTAGAAGATTTCTATGAATCGGTAGACCTAAAAACATTTCAATCGTTAAGCTACAAAAACAGGAAAGGACTGTTAAAAAAGTGAAAAAAAGGTTAATTTTGAAGACAGTGAATAAATTCACAGGCAGAAAATCAAGTTGTAAGCATAATTTAGTCAAAATTCTCAAAATTTGTTGAAAGTTTAAAAGTTAACGTAGAGAGAGGTTAAAGGTATCAAAATGCTCAGTAAAATTAATAAAATCTAAACATACAAAGATCATGCTGATTAGGACATGCATTAAGTCAGTATTTTGAAATAAAAAATTCTCAAAAGTTTAGTTTGACATTTTTATGGCAATCAGTCTTTTATTTTTAGTTCAATAAAAGTAAAAATCGAGTTCGAAGTCGCCAGTCTTTCATAAGTTTTCAGGCAAGAAACATCGTTAGTTTTGTACCTGAAATAACAAAAGCATCAGTAAAAATCAACAAGTTAGTTAGTTAAAATTACCTATCTAGACACCAGAATCGTTAAACGTCAAAGTCATTTTGTCAAAAGTTAATAAAATCATAAGGTGTAGTGAAGTGGCGGCAGCACAGTTACTAGAAATTCATAAAAAAAACAGCGTAACGACAATCATAATTGAGTTGTTTAACTATAAATTTGGCCAAATTAAACACATAAATTTCAAAACAATGGCATATGCATAATAACATAAAATCAACTGTCATTTCTAAAAGTTTAATATGTCGACATAAAATTTTCAAATCATAACATTGAAAATATAGATAAAATGGAGAAATTTAGTGTAATTATTATTAACTTACGTTAAGTAGAAAGTCAGTTATACAGTTTCATTTGAAGAGTTGTAATATATCCAGATTTGTTAACCTTTGGATCTATCTTTCATTTTAAAATAAATTTAAGTGAAATGAGACAAGAAGGAACTAAAGGAAACCCACCCTGTAGTTGAATCAGCTCTATACAGAAGAAATATTTACAAAATATTAAAAATTTATGGCGGCCAAAATAAATAAAATCATAAATTAAAATTCAATCATCATTTTCATTCATTCAAAACAAACAACAAAACAAAACATAACATAATAATAGGTATACATAGGGTAGGATGAGAGTATGTGTGCCACATTGCTGAAATTAATACTTATTCGAGTTGGTAGGACTTTTTATAAATATATAACAGTATTTTCGATAAATATATGTTTATTTAACACTCAGTATAACTCACAGTAACAATAATAGCTATAAGTAACAGTCGGATATCTGAAATATTGACTATATTGGTTCTGAGTTGGCAACTTTAAATTTGAATGGTACGGCGCACGTATAGGTCGACGTTCGATCGCCTTTCTAATGGGAATGCGTTGTAACCTGGGCGATCTGGCGTTGTTCTCAAGCGTGGCAGTCTGCCTTTATCCTCTGGACTTAG
The DNA here is from genome assembly GCF_000390285.2 of Anoplophora glabripennis. NCBI lineage: Eukaryota > Metazoa > Arthropoda > Insecta > Coleoptera > Cerambycidae > Anoplophora > Anoplophora glabripennis. The sequence continues at coordinate 1,011,761 of NW_019416496.1, read as the reverse complement.
AAGTTTCTTCTTCGTTGGACGACGATGTCTGCTGTGGATTCTCGGTCTTCTCCGACATCGCCTTCGAGTGTACTCTGATTCTTTTTCGGAATACGTATACAGGGGTAGCTGAGAACTGTATAGTGTCAGCGATTTTTCGAATTTTTCTGGGAAGACTAGCTAAGATTCAGCGTATTAAAATACGAAGGTTACGACTTTATCCGATGCACATACATTTTTTTAAAACATTCCTGATGCCCATTGGTTGGCTTTTCCACGACTTTCGGCTGTTTTTAGCGATTGACTCGAAACCAATGGGTGCTGGTGTAAAAATAACGACAGATTTGGATTTTGGGGTTTTATTTTATGCGTCTGTGTTCATACAGAGTACTAGATCTTCTTGAAAAGTGGAAATTTTTAGCTTATAACAATGTTCATGAAGAAACGTTGACTTACCATTCGACTTACAGGGCGTTCCGTCATTTTTTCGCCATTTACGCAAAACCAGACAAGTGACGGAACATTAAAACGCAATTAATTCACGTTTCGGTGGCCGCTTATGAATTTTCGTCTACATTTATGCGAAACGCGGGAACGGCGGCGGTGTCCCTCCCGTTGCCGTCTACCGCCGTCAAGTCGCATACTTGACATGCCGCGCTGGTCCCTTCTTCACTTATTTTCCATGTTTATTTCAGGATATGGCACGCCGGAATGGATGGATGGATATTATCCGTCTGATACCAAGTATATTATGGCCTTAGAAGTGAGGAAGTGCACAAGGGACAGCAGTTGAATTCAGATGAGCGAATTATATTCCATAATAGACGCCGGACGGGATAAGAACGAGAATCTGGCCGAAATTCCGGCTCGGATCGAAACAATGGCTTTTTCTACGCTTTTGTATCGAGTGTATCAAGTATCAGTGTGGAAAAACGTCAAGATGTCAGTCAACCTTTCACTCTTCTTTTGTCACTGTGTAACACACGTCGTGCTACGACTTTCTATGTAATTTTTTACCGATCTTTCGAATCTTTACGTCTTCTGTCTGGCGTTTTATTAACGGAATTTGAGATCACTGTTTATAGTAACGGTTTGGCACTTCTATTCTTTATTGAAAATTTTCATGGACTAGTTTATAATTCAAGAGTTACCTAATTAAGACGAGTTTTGGGATTGCCTATATTTCACACTACAAAGGACACAAAAAAGACCCATTTCTTTTCCAATACATTCTTTTCAAAACACCAGAAAGAGTATAAAGAGATTATAAGTCTTCACGTAGCATTGGGCAAAGGATATACAAGATGTGGCGTGTATAATCTATAAAAATTAAACTACAGCTTCCTGATGGTATTTGTAATAGAAAACTCTTACGAAAAAGTTCTATCTTCGCGTTTTTTTTTGTAAATTAAAGTCCATTTATCCAATGAAAATGAAGGCCGAACCTGTGTTATTTATTAAAAAATCTTTGGAAATGTTTTTATGCGACCTGAGATGCAACCTTATAATTTAAGTCGGTATAATCTAATACTAGTAATACTAAAAGTAGGTTAGGTTACATTGTCAAAAAATTTGGGCAGTTAACTGATTTTGTATTTGTATTGAATTCATTATTCACTTAATTGTTAAATATTAAGCATCGTCCATCGACCCATCAGTGTTAAAAAGTGAAAGATTCCAGATAAATTTTATATTTTGTAATTCCACGATAGTGGCAATGTAATTTTTATAAAGAAGTAAAAAATAAGAGTAGCGTGCCGATTACATTAAAAACCAGATTCTTATTTCTTACTTTGCTTAAATTTTTAGTTTATGAACAAAATAGTGTTTCAATGATCTGAGAAAACAATGCATTTACTATTTCCGAACGTGTCGATATGGTGTTAGTGTATGGTGCAGCTGGAGAAAATGTGCGCGCGGCGACTAGGTTGTACCGGGAACGATGACCACAACGTCACCCCCATGTGCAAATATAGTCCTACAGTGCGTTCAACGGCTGCGAGATACGGGAAGTGTTATTCCTCCAGGAGAAGGACGTGGTCATCAAGTGAACACTAATGTTGAAGATTCAGTGTTGAAAAACCTTGATGAAGACCTCACAATTAGTACTCTACGACTCGCACAGCAAGTAGAAACTTCATCTCGTATCGTACATCGCATCTTAAGGCGCCAGCTGTTGCACCTCTATCATATGCAACCAGTTCAACAGATTTTACCCCCGGGTTGTGATCAACGAATGCGTTTTTGCAAATGGTTTTTACGGTAATGTGCCAATCAAGTAGACTTTCCTGCTTATGTTTGTGTAACAGATGAGGCGACATTTACCCGCGATGAAGTGAATTTCCATAATATACACATATGGGCCGATTAAAATCCATACAGGGTGATTTATATCAGGTGGCGAAAATTAAAAATCTTGTTAAGAATCCAATTTTAAGCAAAAAAGACAAAGTACCATTTTTTACCCTATTGACCTTTGTTTTACAAATATCACGACAATTCTTTTGCATGACCCACTATTTTTGTAAAATTTGAAATTTGTCTTTGAAAGCTTTCAGCCTTGATATCTGAAAAATTAAGGCCGGTAGAAATAAATGGTAGGTACTTCATTTTTTTTAAGGCTCTGGATCAAATCGTTATCTTTTCACCACCTTGCATAAAACATCCTGTATAAAAACGTCAATTGATGGCGGTGGAACTGGGAGTCACTATAACTAAGAACCTCAGAAATTTGTAGTACCTTTCTACTATCATTAGTATTGACCAAAAAAAATTCACCGTCAACTTTTTGCTGTCCGACTTGCTGCTGGTGTATGCCCGTTTGATGTGCCTCAAGATAAGTAGTGCACGTTGGGTACAAGGCGCAGCTTACAAAGAGAATGGATTATTATATTTAATACGACAGGTATGCTTTTAAAATATTAGAACGGCAAAGCTGACAACAAAAAGGACTCGGATTTTCGAGTAATGAGATGTGCGCCAGATTTATCCTTCTGTAGGTTCTGATGATACACAATGGGGAGATTTTCACTTTTTTTTAGCAATCATCGAAGTGGCGGAGTACAAATATAAACAATTGTTATGATTTTGAGGTGATTTTCTATATGAATTTCGAAATATCCCATCAACAAGTCGAAGTGTGTGATTATATTTCAATCGCTCATTGGTTTTAATCATAAATTTCTTTCCCTACGACCACTACTGTAAGTACTTAAAAACACACTGTCTGCGATCAATGTAAGATTCCTATTACGTACGGTAAAAAAACGCACAGTTTTCCTAGCAACTGCCTAGTAACGGCCAATTCAATACTGTTTGTATTGACCGTTTCTAGGCGGTTACTAGGAAAACTGTACGATTTTTTTACCAAGCAGTGCGATTTTTTTACCGTACGACGTAATAGGAATCTTGCATTGATCGCAGACTGTGTGTTTTTATGTGTTTAAAGTAGTGGTCGTAGGTAAAGTATAGTACGTAATACGTGGTGTAATGCAATTATCGAGCCAGAACCTCCGCACACCGTTCGAGGACATCAACTAATCGACATACAGTACATGACACAAAGCATGCACTGCTCTTTTTGCAAAGAACTTTTACGTATTTTAGACTATTTACAAATCGTGATCACAATGTGATTCGCGTGGAAAAGTTTAAATGTGATTCAGTTACATGCATAAGTAGCACATTACTATGATGCACTTCTGTGAATACAAATAAGACAAGGGTTTAAAGCGATTGCATTTATGAAAAGTATAATACAATTTGGTAGTATTATACTGTGTCGCAAACAAGAATATTTTAAAAAATATACTGAAATTATTGAAATGTTAACTTTAATATTAAAAAAGATATTAAAAATGTCATAATTTGTCAAAATGCATAAGTTTGTTATATGCGCCGTGATGCAAACTATAAATATTTCAAATGAAATAGATCCCTGAATTTGGAGACCGATATTAAGAAAACGTAGGGATAAAAAAAAATTGAAATTTGGACCATATATAGCCTCACTATTACTTTATTGTGTGCTAAAATTTCAGTTAGTTTGGTTGTCCCATTCTTTAGTTATTAATGAAAAGATACCTCTCACTTTAACTCGTCGTAATTTTTTTGTTATTTGATAAAAAAATTCCAAATTCTTACTGACGATAAGTCGAACTATTGTCACAACTTATACAGCTCCCCAACTGTCTTGGCGGGAACGGTTAGCGTCGATTTCGTTTATGCCCCGCCTTCCAGCGGAAAAGACGGCTTTGGCGTTCGTTCAGGCGAGTAACGACAACGGGTAGTAAGAATTGCAATCATAGGCGTGGATATAATTACGTTAATTTCTTTTTATTTTATATAATAATGAAAATGAAGATACCTTATTTGGACAATTGCAAATGATTTCAAGATAATTTTGAACAATTATCCACAAAAAATAACATTTGTAGCACATTTCTTGAATTAATTAGAAGACTACTTTTTAGTCATCCGTGTCATTCTTTTCCGAAAGAATTTGTACTTAGGTTATATTTAAGGGTTAGAATTTATTATACGTTATAAACTATAAACCAAAATTTTAGGAATAGTGTATTAGTATTAAGTGTTGTAAAAGGCATTTTACGCACGAATGGAAAAGTTACGCACGACGCCGCGTAGCGGCGAGTGCGTAATTCAATGAGTGGTGTAATTGCATTACACCACGTATTACGTACTATACTTTACCTACGACCACTACTTTAAACACATAAAAACATACCGTCTGCGATCAATGCAAGATTCCTATTACGTCGTACGGTAAAAAAATCGCACAGTTTGGTAAAAAAATCGTACAGTTTTCCTAGTAACCGCCTAGCAACGGTCAATACAAACAGTATTGTATTGGCCGTTGCTAGGCAGTGGCTAGGAAAACTGTGCGTTTTTTTTACCGTACGTAATAGGAATCTTACATTGATCGCAGACAGTGTGTTTTTAATTACTTACAGTAGTGGTCGTAGGTAAAATGCTTTTTACAACACTTATTACGTAATATACTATTTTCTTTCACTTAGAATGTTTAGTTTTGTTGAAACAGCAATTTCTTGCAAAACAGAAAGAGATAAATACATAATTTTTAACAATTACTTATTCTAAATTATTATGTAATATAATTTATACTCTGCTTTAGCAACTTACTTCTGGAGTTCCCAGGGTTCTAGTTTAAACCTACTCTTAAGACTAAAAAACCTTTTTTATAAATAAATTGTTGGTTTGTGAACTACGTCAGATTCTACTTTAAAAATCATCCTATTGTTGCAATTTTGGCAACGTTGGTAGTTATATGTCGCTGATTTGCACGTACCTACCTTGCGTCTGCCACCTTTCTTACTTTGTCTGCTGAGGGAAACAATTAACGGAACATTTTGAAACTCCGGTGCAAAGTTGGAATATGTAATCGCTAGCGACGAGGTATTCATAATCACCGCTAAAGGCTGAAAGAGAACAAAGATTCCTCCGGACTTCCGCATTTACTTCGTTAATGTACCGGCATGTTGCATCTAAAGTTAAAAATGCTCACCCGACCCCCCTAAATCCAGTTGTGTTCGCTCATTTCCCGGGGGCTGTCACATTATGTTCTCCTCCAAGGTTTTTATAAGTACGTATACGTACGAAACAATTTAAAGCAAACATTAAACCATCGCACGAACTGCTTTTTATGCGACGCTTTACTTTGTTTATGCCGTTCTTTTATTAAGATTTAAAATTACTCTGGGAAACGGTGGACTTTTTAAGGTAGATTAACTTTATTAAATGTAAATTAATTTGCTTATTTTTTATGGATATAAAAGGAAGACACTCGCGTCTGACTTATTAAATTTAGTGTGTGTATTTTACGTGAAATTTGATGTATTAAAATGCGAAACGGGGGATGATACGTCGAGTTATTTACTAAATTTTATTCAAGGGCTCACGGAGGGAGGAGATGATTTCACTCTACCTCATTTTTAAATAAAAAATGTTAGTATCTTTGTAATTTCGTTTGTGATTGGCGAAGAGAGGCATCAATTACGATCGTGGTTTACTACACTCATACTTAACATTTTAACCGAACAATCGTTTATATCGCAAGTGTTACAGATATAATTTAAATGTCTTGCACATAAAATAAACTGGGGACTTTAACAATAAGTTTGTGCAAGCTCTTGGCAAATAAAAAGTTACACGATTCCTCAGCTCAGCGCGTGGTACTAGAAACCTTAGTTGCTCTAGCAAATCTGGACAATCGATTTGATTATGAATTAGATTATAAAGGAATTTTACCAACTGACAACGCCTGCGGCTTTCTAAAGCTTGGAAGTTAAACATATCTAATAATGTATTGTGATCGAAGCCCTGAGCCGGATATATACCAGTAGACTTAAAAGACAAGAATTTCAAAAAACGCCTTTGAACATTTTTAAGGGCATCATAATGTAATAGAGATTCCAAATCAATGAGCAATACTCAAGCTTCGATCTAACATACGCTTAATACAGAATTTCCAAAGCTTTGATATTAGTAAACGAATGACAATTGCGGACTATAAACCCGCTCATTTTCCTGGCATGTGATTGTATTTGATAAATGTGATCATCAAAACTCAAACGGAAATCAAATAAAACTCCTAAATCTTTAATTGTTTCCACATATTGCAAACTCTGATTATTAATTTTATATTTCTCAAAATTTATCTTTCTGGTAAATGTAACCATTTTACACTTAGCAACGTTAAGTTCTAACCTATTTTTCTTACATCACAGTTCAATATTGGCCAGATCATTCTGCAAGATTAAGTTATCTGAGGTATCATCAACTTTCCTATATATTTTCAAATCATCAACGAAAATTAGATTTTCACATTTCAAGGCAGAACAAATATCATTGATAAAAATTAGGAAGAGCAATGGGCCTAAATTAGATCCTTGGGGGACGCCTGATGTTGCAGTAAGTCGATGAGATTTGTATCCAATAAACGCAACGAAGTAGACTCTATCTTTAATATAAGACGAAAATAGGTCCAATGCAGGGCTAAAACCAATTCCTCCCAGCTTTTTCAACAGAATGCGATGATCTATTCGATCAAAAGCCTTAGATATGTCCGTGTAGACTATATCTACCCTGCTATGAGAGTCCAAAATATTTGATAAATTTTGAGTAAAAGCAAGTTACTTTGGGTAGAGTTAAAAATCCATGTTGGGAGATGAAAGCAAAGGTCTGATGGAGGAAATAATACGGTTGTACACTTCGAACACTTCAACAACTCATTTCGACGACAAACTCCGTAATAAGATAAACCTATGCAATAATATAATGCAATGCTAATAAAAAATACAACAATTCATTCAACTGAGTTTACTTCGATCATAAGATATCCCGAATCATGTGCTTCCTTAAAAAATTTAATACATTGCTCTTGAGTCAAACTTTTAGACTTTTTGGGCAGGGAATTTACAGGATTTTGTTTCAAAACTGCTCGAACTTTATAAAAATTATCAAAATTAATATTTTCCTTGACCTTAAAAGTACTTTTCAACATTGAAAATTCAAACCATAGTGCACCTGCATTTACAGTCTTTGATCTTTCTGATAGATCAGCAAGTAGCACATTTTCTGTTAAGTTTTTGCCTTTCTTTTATTCCTTTTTCAGTTATTGACCAATTCTTAATACTTTTGCTAGCTTCCTCCGGTGGAGTATTTGTACAATCTTCGTCACTTACCCATGACTTACCATTCATTTTTAATTCACAGAATTACAGTTGTTCACAAGTTATTGTTATTTTACACTTTTGTTGTTTGTTTTGATTCCAAATTTTGGTTTAAATTGTCATTTAATGAAAAGTTGTATAAAACGTCAAAGTGCGCAAATAACAAGCAAAGGTGTCGAGATTGTGAAAAACTACAAAGTCGTGTTGTTATAAGTTTAATCGATAAATATTACTTTCGATCATATTTTTAGGGTAAATATGATTCACTTTCACATATGCTAGGCGACAAAAAATTTTTAAAGAGCTTCTGATTTTGGTTAGGGAACTGCAAAGCACCAAGGTCGACGTTCGATCACATTGCCCGATGGGTAGCTGTGGTCCTAGTGTTAAGTCCGCCTTAGCTCTGGACAATTGACTTCCCTGAATTTTGCCCATGTTTCGATTGTAGTCACTTGGAACTGATGATGGACTTTTAGCTTGGCGTGGTACTGTGATTTTATATTGCGGGTCCCCAGTTCCAAATGCGCTCTTATTTTCAGAAATTCAAAACTGGGGTAATTTTTTCAACTTTGCAGTGTCATCTGCTACGGCTTTGGAGTTGGAGTTTGAAGCAGTTGGGATTATCGATGAGATCATCGGTGGAAATTTTGGAAACATGGGCAAAAATTGTATTTCCGCGTTTTCTGCTTCCCGTGGAGTACAATTTAGGGAAAATGAATAAAAACCGTCAATAACTTCAACTAACAATAAAATACAATAAATTGTGATGTTATGTTTGGCTTAGTACTATTTTCGACTTTTATTTCATTCTTTGACAGTATTTTTGACATAGACTTATTAGTTACGTGTTTGGAGGCAAAGCAACGTAATTCCGACGCAGGAAAAACGTCAAAGGTAAAACATCCGGCAGCCGAGAAGTCCCGCAAAGGAAAAACTCGTCTCTCTCGCCGCTAATAACACAGATTTCAGTAATAAACCGATCGCCTCGCGCGCTAATTTGAATTTTATAATACGACGAATTCACGTCGCAGGCAATTACGCGGAGCTAAGTGAACTCAATTTAATACATCAAAGAGCGACTTAAAAGGCGGTGATTAGCCGGGGAATATATCATGTATAAATCTGCGCTGGCTCTGTTAAACAATTGGGGTGTAATTGAGGCGATGTCGTGTCCGTACACGTATATCAAGTCACCTCCGTGGACCGATATCGAATTTTCAATCGATAACACTCTGCGGTAGTCATTGGCGTGCGCATCCGTTGGCGGTGAGCTCGACGGTGGTGGGACTTGTGCGAAATTACGTCCGCTGGGTTGGCCGGACACGAGCACACTTTAAAAAATGGGTATAAATTTGAATATCTGTTATATTATCTAGTTTGCAGTCAAACAGGACAGAATTTTTCTTCCTAGTGAATGTAACGACGTTACACTCGGAAAAATTTAGCGCTAAATTATTATTTTGACATCACTAATAGCATCAAGTGCATTCTGTAAGTCAGCAATGGCGTTAATTTCGCGTTTAAAGTCATCTGGATACAATCAAATGGTGTACTTATCATCCATGATGTCGTTTATAAACAGAACAAATAGTAAGGGTCTTAGTTCAGATCCTTGAGGCACACCAGATATTTGATGAAGCTTGTGAGATTTAAAATCACCACAGTGAACAGACTGATACAAATTTATGATAAAGATGATTGAAAGTTGTAATAGACACACCAAACCTATCCAGTTTGTACAACAATGTGTCGTACAGATTGGTAATCATGTAACAAAATGTCAAATAATGTAGGGAAATTGCAAATAATAGAAATGGCTGTAATTATCTAATTCATTCTTGTTGCTCTAAACTAAAGATAAATTGTTACTGGGGCAGCAAATTCAGAGACACAGGTTTTATATAAGATTGAGAGAATAAGTCCGCAGAATTGTTAACTATAGTCTGTGGATCATCAATAGTGGTCATTGTACTTGAGCGTAGATGGAATAGAAGCTACATTTCTCTTGGCATTCACAATGCAAAACATTGAGTTAATTTAATAAAACTCATAAACAAGAGAAGTATAATATAGTATATATTTTTTAATAAATCTCAAGTAGCTGGTTCAAAAATTCAGCGTTATCAGTAAAAAAAGCTCATTCTTAATCTAGTAGCCCTGCCTATATCTAGTGTATTAAAACCATATTTCGTGCTATGACTTGCTTAGTGAAAATAAATAATTCATTCAGGACATGAAAATTACTTATGTTATAAAATAATTTCACCCTTTAAGAAAGCGACAAGCTTAAGTCTTGTTCAAGTGTCGCATAATTAAGATTGAAGTTAAGATAACAATTAGGCTTAAACATAAATAAAAATATATACTGAACTTACTCCAGATTTAAGTTTTAAGTGATTGTGTAACAGTGTTTGGGATATGTTTATTGAAACTCAAGCTGGTGTCTAATGTAATTCCCAGATCTTTCACTTCCTTAACTGATTTCAAAGTTTGTTCACCTATAGTACAAACAGGGTGGTCCGAATTTTATGCAGGAAACTTCGAGGGTAGATAGATCTCTTTAAAATAATATGTGTTTGCCTTATAAACATAGGTCTGGAACCGCACCGTTTTAGAGATACAGGGTGTTGAGGTTTTAAAAAAAATTGATTTTTTGTTTATATCGCACACTACCTCACAGATGGTGTAGAAAGGAGTTTAAATAATTTTGTTGATGTGATTACAAATTGCACTTACTTTTAAACATAAACAAATATTCTTGTAATATTATCGTTAGAAGTGTCTGCCACAAGGGGATTGTATTGGTATGAATAACTTGAGAACGGCGAATCTTAGGGAAAAAATTGAAGTCACCTTTTTTACGTGTTTTGTGCATTAAAATATAAATCAGTTACAATGACATGTAAAAANGCTTTTGTGCATACTCGTTAGTAAACACTGTTTACATTCTCCCGGGAAAGATTTTCTTTTTTTTTTCTTTAACGACCATTTGTTTCTGTAATGTTAATTGTGCTTTGATGCATATTTATAATATTGATGCATCTACAAACATTAAAAAAAATCCTTGGATGATTTTAGGAATAAATCAGTTGCAGATACTGGAAGAAACGTCCACTAAGTACTTCATATTTTTGACAGCACTGGGTATTTTAGAATTTTAATTAATTTTACTTGCAACTGTAATTCATATAAAAAATACGTTTTCCATTTTATCTGGAAAATGAACTAAAAATTACAATAAATGTAAAACCACTCGTTTAATAAAAAAACCCACCCCCTAAGACTGTGTAATGGCCCTACCGTAATTTTAAAATTGTATATCTAATGAAAACTTACAACTATTGTGAACTATATTTTTTATTAGTACTTGTACTTTTTACTTTATTTAAAAAGTACTAGGCCACTTCAAACTAATTCCAAAAATGTTCCTACGAATCTTACCAAATAAAGTCATACGATTCTTGATATCAAAAATTTAAATATGCTAAACAAGTATAACTCAAGAGGCAATAATAACAATCAAAGAAAAATTATTATTTTTGTCCTAATATCGCCTTTGACAAAGACCATCGATGGACCTAGCAACGATAAAGGAGATCTAATCAAATTCTGCATTTTAAAAATTTTTTTCAAGAGGTCTCTGTTCTAAATGGAATTAGTAAATATCTAAATATACATACACAGGGTGTAAGAAGTTTGACTGGCATTACTTCAGCATGAGAGTAATCTTAAATGAACAAAAAATTTGTATATTGAAAGGGCGTAACATTAACAGTTTTCAAAATACAGCGAGTATTAATATTGGGGAGTTTCATCACAACGTGACAACAGCGCTTAACTTAATGTTACATAGCTGATATACACCACGTGTGTACGCGACAGACTTGTTCTACGGAAAAAATTTAAACAGAATTTCAAGACAATTGTTTTCCAGTTTTTAAATAAATAGAATAAAATGTATCGATTTATTTTGTAGTACGAAGGTAATGTTGTGCTGAAATTTTAACTCGAATTTTAGAGAATTGCACTAATTACCATTTCTATATCTAAAAAAGAATCAATTGTGTTTAATATTTTCCGGACGTTAAGATTCTATACTTCCTGATAATGTCAAGAAAGTTCAGTCTTTCTATATCTCCCGGGGTGATTACAAATTCACGAATTACTCTAGTTTTTGTATTTGGAATATTTACTCGAAAATACGTCTCCTCATCTGTAACATGTTCAACACGTAAAAATGTTAATTCTGACTTCCGACATGCACCGGCTATTCCCACAACCAACACAACCTAAAGCAAAAAATGCGAATTAGTAAACTGACAACTAAATGAAGCAATTATTAGTTCCGTCAAAAACTTCGCAATATTTACTTTTGAAAAAACGTTTGATTTCTTAGCGTGGTATCCATCAGAATTCCTTTTCAAAAATGCTATCAAACTATTGTATGTTTTAATGCCTATACCTTTTTTTAAAGACAGCTCAGTTCTCAACGTGGAGTACTGTGTCCATAGCGTAGAGGCCTTCAAATTCTTCTTACCTTCAAAATATGCCAATAGTACTTTCTCATTGACGTGTTTTACTTTCTTCTGCTCACGCCATTTCTCAAATTTTTCGTATAGTCCAAGCATTATAAAGAAATGCTTACAGAAATTATTACCTGGACAAAAAAATATGACCGGATAGAAAATCAAATTTTAAATTGGGTTTCTTGTTCTTTAAACTCGATCCAAAATGGCGAACATGGTTAAAAAAATTGCAAAAAACGGTTTTTCTGAAAAAACTAAAAAAATATAGCACCGATTGAAAAATTTTAAATGAGAAAGTTGTAGGTTTTAGTTAAAAATCTTTCTCTCTCTTTTCTCTTCTTCTATAACTCGTTTACATTTACGTTGCTATTTACTGCAAGCATATTCCGCGGCAAGCCAAAAAAATACAGTTTTGAAAAATTTAAAAATATTAATTATTTTTCGAGATAGATCGATTTTTTGAAAAAAGGCGCTTTCGAAAATTGGCTAGATCTTCTCAGCGGATAGCCCTACAGTAACGATTTTCGGTTTATTTTCTTCGTAAAGAGTCATATTATCATGCTGTTAAAAAATGTTGAAGATTTTATTAATTTTAAGGATCAGAAAATGACTTTGAAAAAGTTGCACTTTAACTACAACTTTCTCATTTAAAATTTTTCAATCGGTGCTATATTTTTTTAGTTATTTTAGAAAAACCGTTTTTTGCAATTTTGAGATTTTTTTAACCATGTTAGCCATTTTGGATCGGGTTTAAAGAACAAGAAACTCAATTTAAAATTTAATTTTCTATATGGTCATATTTTTTTTGTCCAGGTAATAATTTCTGCAAATTTAACATTAATCCGTGACAAAATGCTTGGACTAATAAGCCAAGTCATATACCGCTTTGGATTTTTCAGGAATCAGTGGACATACGGCATTTCTTGCCGCTTCTTCGATATCGTTGGGTATATCGTCAGAATGAATTACACATTTTTTCCTAATAAATGGTAATAGTAACAATCAGCGTCTATTAAATGTCAAGCCAAACGACAAGAAAATTTAAACTGACACTGACCTACTAGATAATTGTTCTTGAAATTATACTTGTAAATTATCAAAATTAAAAACTTGTATTTTCCATTTTTCGTCAAAATTAGAAAAAATCGTGTATGTAATACGTTATGAAACACGATATTATATAACTCGAGCGATGTTGCGGAATCTCGCTTCGCTCGTCCCGCAAACTTTCACTCGTTACATAAAATCATACTTTTCATAACTGATTACATAAATAGCTATTAAATCGTCTTGAATTTTGCTCACTACGCAGAAGGTAATTTATTAAATCTGAAAGTACAAGCTCTGTAGAATATAATGTCAATCAATTCTGGGATACCGCAAGGCTCAAATTTGGGCCCTCTTCTGTGGGTTATGTTCACAAATGACTTTACAGCCAACATTATTTCTCCAAAGTAACTTTCTGCTGATGATCTTAAAGTAATTAATAATGTAGTCTTACGAGAGAATTACCTACTTCATCAATACGTCATAGATGTTGTAATTTAAACCGCCTGAAATTAAATACGTCGAAGTGCAAAAAGGAAGCTGTATTAAATTATATTTACAAAATTAATTTTTATTTGGCAATTCATTTGATTACTCCGCCACACAAAAAAAAAGTTGTCTGAAATGTATATGCGACATATGATTTCCGATGTATTTTCGCCCGCTGAACACGAATCCGGAGTCAGAATTGCTCCATCACCCTTCAATTTTCAGCAAAAACTGAAGAATCTTCTGAAAAAGGAAAATTTTCAGTTTTCAGCGTTTTGCTGAAAATTGAAGGGTGATGGAGCAATTCTGACTCCGGATTCGTGTTCAGCGGGCGAAAATACATCGGAAATCATATGTCGCATATACATTTCAGACAACTTTTTTTTTGTGTGGTGGTGTAATCAAATGAATTGCCAAATAAAAATTAATTTTGTAAATATAATTTAATACAGCTTCCTTTTTGCACTTCGACGTATTTAATTTCAGGCGGTTTAAATTACAACATCTATGACGTATTGATGAAGTAGGTAATTCTCTCGTAAGACTACATTATTAATTACTTTAAGATCATCAGCAGAAAGTTACTTTGGAGAAATAATGTTGGCTGTAAAGTCATTTGTGAACATAACCCACAGAAGAGGGCCCAAATTTGAGCCTTGCGGTATCCCAGAATTGATTGACATTATATTCTACAGAGCTTGTACTTTCAGATTTAATAAATTAC